>NW_027077394.1:600000-755000 GCF_963924675.1 Phocoena phocoena | reverse complement strand
ATAGCCCTAACCCTTACCCGAAGCCTTACCCTAACCCGTCCCCTAATCCTAACCCGTACGCTATCACTAACCCTTACCCTAACACGAACGCACACCCTAAACCGTTGTCGTACACTAACCTATCCCCTAAACTGTCCCCGTACCCGTCCCCGTCCCCGTCCCCTAACCCTAACCCTAACCCTAACCCTAACCTGTCCCCTAAACTGTCCCCGTCACCTAACCCTAACCCTAACCCTAACCCTAACCCTAAACCTTACCCGAAGCCTTACCGTAAACCGTCCCCTAATCCTAACCCATACGATAACACTAACCCGTACCCTAACACGTACGCTCACCCTAAACCGTTGTCGTACCCTAACCTGTCCCCGAAAACGTCCCCGTCCCCTAACCCTAACCCTAACCCTAATCCTTACCCGAAGCCTAACACTAACCCATCCCCTAATCCTAACCCGTACGCTAACCCTAACCCGTACCCTAACACGTACGCTCACCCTAAACCGTTGTCGTACACTAACCTGTCCCCAAAACCGTCCCCGTCCCCTAACCCTAACCCTAACCCTAACCCAAACCCTAATTCTTTCCCGAAGCCTTACCCTAACCCTTCCCCTAATCCTAACCCATACGATAACACTAACCTGTACCCTAACACGTACGGTCACCGTAAACCGTTGTCATACACTAACCTGTCCCCTAAACCATCCCTGTCCCCTAACCCTAACCCTAACCCTATCCCTAACACTTACCCGAAGCCTTCCCCTAACCCGTCCCCTAATCCTAACCCGTACGCTAACACTAACCCATAGCCTAACACGTACGCTCACCCTAAACCTTTGTCGTACCCTAACCTGTCCCCTAAACCGTCCCCGTCCCCGTCCCCTAACCCTAACCCTAACCGTAACCCTAACCCTTACCCGAAGCCTTACCCTAACCCGTCCCCTAATCCTAAAACATACACTAACACTAACCCGTACCCTAACACGTACACTCAACCTAAATCGTTGTCGTACCCTAACCTGTCCCGTAAACCGTCCCTGTCCCCTAACCCTAACCCTAACCCTAACCCTAAACCTTACCCGAAGCCTTACCCTAACCCATCCCCTAATCCTAACCCGTATGCTAACACTAACCCGTAGCCTAACACGTACGCTCACCATAAACCGTTGTCGTACCATAACCTGTCCCCTAAACGGTCCCCGTCCCCTAACCCTAACCCTAACCCTAACCCTGTCCCTTACCCGAAGCCTTACCCTAACCCGTCCCCTAATCCTAACCCGTACGCTAACACTAAACCGTACCCTAACACATACGCACACCCTAAACCGTAGTCGTACACTAACCTGTCCCCTAAACCGTCCCCGTCTCCTAACCCTAACCCTAACCCTAACCCTAACCCTAACCTTTACCCGAAGCCTTACCCTAACACGTCCCCTAATCCTAACCCGTACGCTAACACTAAGCCGTACCGTAACACGTACGCTCACCCTAAACCGTTGTCGTACCCTAACATGTCCCCTAAACCGTCCCCGTCCCCTAACCCAAACCCTAAACCTAACCCTAACCCTAACCCTTACCCGAAGCCTTACCCTATCCCGTCCCCTAATCCTAACGCATACGCTAACACTAACCCGTACCCTAACACGTACGCTCACCCTAAACCGATGTTGTAACCTAACCTCGCCCCTAAACTGTCCCCGTCCCCTAACCCTAACCCTAACCCTAACCCTAACACTTACCCGAAGCCTTACCCTAACTCGTCCCCTAATCCTAACACGTACACTAACTCTAACCCGTACCCTAACACGTACGCTCACCCTAAACCGTTGTCGTACCCTAACCTGTCCCCTAAATCGTCCCCGTCCCCTAACCCTAACCCTAAACCTAACCCTAACCCTAACCCGAAGCCTTACCCTAACCCGTCCCCTAATCCTAACGCATACGCTGACAATAACCCGTGCCCTAACACATACGCTCACTCTAAACAGTTGTCGTACCCTAACCTGTCCCCTAAACCGTCCCGGTCCCCTAACCCTAACCCTAACCCTAATCCTAACCCTTACCCGAATCCTTACCCTAACACGTCCCCTAATCCTAACCCGTACGCTAACACTAACCCGTACCCTAACACGTACGTTCAACCTAAACCATTGTCGTACACTAACCTGTCCCCTAAACCGTCCCCGTCCCCTAACCCTAACCCTAACCCAAACCCTAACCCTAACCCTTACCCGAAGCCTTACCCTAACCCGACCCCTAATCCTAACCCGTACGCTAACACTAACCCGTACCATAATACGTACGATCAACCTAAACCGTTGTTGTACCCTAACCTGTCCCCTAAACCGTCCCCGTATCATAACCCTAACCCTAACGCTAACCCTAACCCTAACCCTTACCCGAAGCCTTACCCTAACCCGTCCCCTAAACCCAACCCGTACCCTAACTCTAACCCGTACCCTAACACGTACGCTCAGCCTAAATCATTGTTGTACCCTAACATGTCCCCTAAACTGGCCCCGTCCCCTAACCCTAAGCCTAACCCTAACCCTAACCCTTACTCGAAGCCTTACCCTAACCCGTCCCCTAATCCTAACCCGTACGCTAACACTAACCCGTACCCTAACACGAAAACTCACTCTAAACCGTTGCCGTACCCTAACCTGTGCCCTAAACCATCCCCGTCCCCTAACCCTAACCCTAACCCTAACCCTAACCCTAACCCTAATCCTTACCCGAAGCCTTACCCTAACCCCTCCCTAATCCTAACACGTAACCTAACACTAACCCGTACCCTAACACGTACGCTCACCCTAAACCGTTGTCATACCCTAACATGTCCCCTAAACTGTCCCCGTCCCCTAACCCTAACCCTAACCCTAACCCTAACCCTTACCCGAAGCCTTACACTAACCCGTCCCCTAATGCTAACCCGTAAGCTAACACTAACCCGTACACTAACACGTACGCTCACCCTAAACAATTGTCGTACACTAACCTGTCCCCTAAACCGTCCCCGTCCACTAACCCTAACCCTAACCCTAACCCTAACCCTAACCCTAACCCTAAACCTAACCCTTACCCGAAGCCTTACACTAACCCGTCCCCTAATACTAACCCGTACGCTAACCCGTACCCTAACACGTATGCTCACCCTAAAGAGTTGTCGTACCCTAACCTGTCCCCTAAACTGTCCCGGTCCCCTAACCCTAACCCTAACCCTAACCCTAAACCTAACCCTTACCCGAAGCCTTCCCCTAACCCGTCCCTTAATCCTAACCCGTACGCTAACACTAATCCGTACCCTTACACGTACGCTCACCCTAAACGTTTGTGATACCCTAATCTGTCCCCTAAAACGTCCCCGTCCACTAACCCTAACCCTAACCCTAGCCCTAACCCTAACCCTAACCCTAACCCTAACCCTTTCCCGAAGCATTACCCTAACCCGTCCTCTAATCCTAAACCGTACGCTAACACTAACCCGTACCCTAACACATATGCTCACCCTAAACAGTTGTCGTACCCTAACCTGTCCCCTAAACCGTCCCGGTCCCCTAACCCTAACCCTAACCCTTACCCTAAACCTAACCCTTACCCGAAGCCTTACACTAACCCGTCCCCTAATCCTAACCCGTACGCTAACACTAATCCGTACCCTAACACGTACGCTCACCGTAAACCGTTGTCGAACCCTAACCTGTCCCCAAACCGTCCCCGTCCCCTAACCCTAACCCTAACCCTAACCCTAAACCTAACCCTTACCCGAAGCCTTACACTAACACGTCCCCTAACCCTAACCCATACGCTAACACTAACCCGTACCCTAACACGTACGCTCACCCTAATCCGTTGTCGTACCATAACCTGTCCCCTAAACCGTCCCCGTCCCCGTCCCCTAACCCTAACCCTAACCCTAACACTAACCCGAAGCCTTACCCTAACCCGTCCCCTAATCCTAACACGTACGCTACCACTAACCCATACCCTAACACGTACGCTCACCCTAAACCGTTGTCCTACCCTAACCTGTCCCCTAAACCGTCCCCGTCCCCTAACACTAACCCTAACCCTAACCCTAAACCTAACACTTACCCGAAGGCTTACACTAACCCGTCCCCTAATCCTAACCCGTACGCTAACACTAACCCGTACCCTAATATGTACGCTCACCCTAAACCGTTGTCGTACACTAACGTGTCCCCTAAACCGACCCCGTCCCCTGCCCCGTCCCCTAATCCTAACCCTAACCCTTACCCGTAGCCTTACTCTAAACCGTCCCCTAATCCTAACCCGTACGCTAACACTAACCCGTACCCTAATATGTACGCTCACCCTAAAACGTTGTTGTACCCTAACCTGTCCCCTTAACCGTCCCCGTCCCCTAACCCAAACCCTAACTCTAACCCTAACCCTAACCCTTACCCGAAGCCTTACCTTAACCCGTACCCTAATCCTAACCCGTACGCTAACACTAACCCGTACCCTAACACGTACGCTCACCCTAAACCGTTGTTGTACACTAACCTCTCCCCTAAACCGTCCCCGTCCCCTAACCCTAAACCTAAACCTAACCCTAAACCTAACCCTTACCCGAAGCCTTACCCTAACCCGTCCCCTAATCCTAACACGTACGCTAACACTAAACCGTACCCTAACACGTACGATCAACCTAAACCGTTGTTGTACACTAACCTGTCCCCTAAACCATCCCAGTCCCCTAAACCTAACCTTAACCCTAACCCTAAACCTAAACCTTACCCGAAGCCTTAATCTAAACCGTCCCGTAATCCTAACCCATACGCTAACACTAACCCTTACCCTAACACATACGCTCACGCAAAACTGTTGTCGTACCCTAACCTGTCCCCTAAAACGTCCCCGTCCCCTAACCCTAACCCTAACCATAACCCTAAGCCTTACCCGAAGGCTGACCCTAACCCGTCCCCTAATCCTAACCCGTACGCTAACACTAACCCGTACCCTAACACGTACGCTCACCCTAAACCGTTGTCGTACCCTAACCTGTCCCCTAAACCGTCCCGGTACCCTAACCCTAACCCTAACCCTAAACCTAAACTTAACCCTTACCCGAAGCCTTACCCTAACCCGTCCCTTAATCCTAAACCGTACGCTAACACTTATCCGTACCCTTACACGTACGCTCACCCTAAATCTTTGTCGTACCCTAATCTGTCCCCTAAACCGTACCCGTCCACTAACCCTAACCCTAACCCTAACCTAAACCCTACCCCTAACCCTTACCCGAAGCCTTACCCTAACCCGTCCCCTAATCCTAAACCGTACGCTAACACTAACCCATACCCTAACACGTATGCTCACCCTAAACAGTTGTCGTACCCTAACCTGTCCCCTAAACCGTCCCAGTCCCCTAACCCTAACCCTAACCCTTACCCAAAACCTAACCCTTACCCGAAGCCTTACACTAACCCGTCCCCTAATCCTAACCCGTACGCTAACACTAATCCTTACCCTAAAACGTACGCTCACCCTAAACCGTTGTCGAACCCTAACCTGTCCCCTAAACCGTCCCCATCCCCTAACCCTAACCCTAACCCTTACCCTAACCCTAACCCTAACCCTTACCCGAAGACTTACCCTAACCCGTCCCCTAATCCTAAACCGTACGCTAACACTAACCCGTACCCTAGCACGTACGCTCACCCTAAACCGTTGTCGTACCCTAACGTGTCCCCTAAACCGACCCCGTCACCTGCCCCGTCCCCTAACCCTAACCCTAACCCTAACCCTTACCCGAAGCCTTACACTAAACCGTCCCCTAATCCTAACCCGTACGCTAACACTAACCCGTACCCTAACACGTACGCTCACCCTAAACTGTTGTTGTAACCTAACCTCTCCCCTACACTGTCCCAGTCCCCTAACCCTAACCCTAACCCTAACCCTAACCCTAACCCTTACCCGAAGCCTTACCCTAACCCGTCCCCTAATCCTAACCCGTACGCTAACCCTAACCCGTACCCTAACACGTACGCTCACCCTAAACCGTTGTCGTATCCTAACCTGTCCCCTAAATCGTCCCCGTCCCCTAACCCTAACCCTAACCCTAAATCTTACCCGAAGCCTTACCCTAACCCGTCCCCTATTCCTACCACGTACGCTAACACTAACCCGTACCCTAACACGTACGCTCACCTTAAAACGTTGTCGTACACTAACCTGTCCCCTAAACCCACCCCGTCCCCTAACCCTAACCCTAACCCTAACCCTAAACCTTACCCGAAGCCTTAACCTAACCCGTCACCGGATCCTAAACCGTACGCTACCACTAACCCGTACCCTAACACGTACGCACACCCTAAACGGTTGTCGTACACTAACCTGTCCCCTAAACAGTCCCCGACCCCTAACACTAACCCTAACCCTAACCCTAACCCTAACCCTTACCCGAAGCCTTACACTAACCCGTGCCCTAATCCTAACCCGTACGCTAACACTAACCCATACCCTAACACGTACGCTCACCCTAAACTGTTGTCGTACCCTAACCTGTCCCCTAAACCGTAACCGTCCCCTAACCCTAACCCTAACCCTAACCCTAACCCTAACCCTTACCCGAAACCTTACGCTAACCCATCCCCAATCCTAACCCGTATGCTAACACTAACCTGTACCCTAACACGTACGCTCAACCTAAACCATTTTCGTACCATAACCTGTCCCCTAAACCGTCCCCGTCCCTGTCCCCTAACCCTAACCCTAACCCTAACCCTGACCCGAAACCTTACACTAACCCGTACCCTAATCCTAACACGTACCCTAACACTAACCGGTACCCTAACACTTACGCTCACCCTAAACCTTTGTCGTACCCTAACATGTCCCCTAAAATGTCCCCGTCCCGTAACCCTAACCCTAACCCTAACCCTAAACCTTACCCGAAGCCTTACACTAACCCGTCCCATAATCCTAACCCGTACGCTAACACTAACGCGTACCCTAACACGTACGCTCACCCTAAAACTTTGTCGTACCCTAACCTGTCCCCTAAGCTGTCTCCGTCCCCTAACCCTAACCCTAACCCTAACCCTAACCCTAACCCTTACCCGAAGCCTTACACTAACCCGTCCCCTAATCCTAAACCGTACGCTAACACTAACCCGTACCCTAACACGTATGCTCAACCTAAACAGTTGTCGTAACCTAACATGTCCCTTAAACCTTCCCGGTCTCCTAACCCTAACCCTAACCCTTACCCTAAACCTAACGCTTATCCGAAGCCTTACACTAACCCGTCCCCTAATCCTAACCCGTACTCTAACACTAATCCGGACCCTATCACGTACGCTCACCCTAAACCGTTTTCGTACCATAACCTGTCCCCTAAATCGTCCCCGTCCCCATCCCCTAGCCCTAACCCCAACCCTAAGCCTAACCCTTACCCGAAGCCTTACCCTAACCCGTCCCATAATCCTAACCCGTACGCTAACACTAACCCGTACCGTAATACGTACATTCACCCTAAACCGTTGTTGTACCCTAACCAGTCCCCTAAACCGTCCCCGTAACCTAACCCTAACCATAACCCTAACCCTAACCCTAACCCTTACCCGAAGCCTTACACTAACCCGTCCCCTAATGCTAACCAGTACCCTAACACTAACCCGTACGCTAACACGTACGCTCACCCTAAACCATTGTCGTACCCTAACATGTCCCCTAAACTGTCCCCGTCACCTAACCCTAACCCTAACCCTAAACCTAACCCTTACCCGACGCCTTACACTAACCCGTCCCGTAATCCTAAACCGTACGCTAACACTAACCCGTACCCTAACAGGTATGCTCAACCTAAACAGTTGTCGTAACCTAACATGTCCCTTAAACCTTCCCGGTCTCCTAACCCTAACCCTAACCCTTACCCTAAACCTAACGCTTATCCGAAGCCTTACACTAACCCGTCCCCTAATCCTAACCCGTACTCTAACACTAATCCGGACCCTATCACGTACGCTCACCCTAAACCGTTTTCGTACCATAACCTGTCCCCTAAATCGTCCCCGTCCCCATCCCCTAGCCCTAACCCCAACCCTAAGCCTAACACTTACCCGAAGCCTTACCCTAACCCGTCTCATAATCCTAACCCGTACGCTAACACTAACCCGTACCGTAATACGTACATTCACCCTAAACCGTTGTTGTACCCTAACCTGTCCCCTAAACCGTCCCCGTAACCTAACCCTAACCATAACCCTAACCCTAACCCTAACCCTTACCCGAAGCCTTACACTAACCCGTCCCCTAATGCTAAACAGTACCCTAACACTAACCCGTACCCTAACACGTACGCTCACCCTAAACCGTTGTCGTACCCTAACCTGTCCGCTAAACCTTCCCCATCCCCTAACCCTAACCCTAACCCTAACCCTAAACCTAATCCTTACCCGAAGCCTTACCCTAACCCGTACCCTATTCCTAATCCGTACGCTAACACTAACCCGTACCCTAACACTTATGCTCACCCTAAACCGTTGTTGTACCCTAACCTGTCCCCTAAACCGTCCCCGTCCCCTAACCCTAACCCTAACCCTAACCCTAACCCTTACGCGAATCCTTACCCTAACCCGTCCCCTAATCCTAACACGTACGCTAACACTAACCCGTACCCTAACACGTACGCTCACCTTAAAACGTTGTGGTACCCTAACCTGTCCCCTAAACCCACCACGTCCCCCAACCTTAACACTAACCCTAACCCTAACCCTAACCCTTATCCGAAGCCTTACCCTAACCCGTCCCCGGATCATAAACCGTACGCTACCACTAACCCGTACCCTAACACGTACGCACACCCTAAACGGTTGTCGTACCCTAACCTGTCCCCTAAACCGTCCCCGACCCCTAACACTAACCCTAACCCTAACCCTAACCCTAACCCTTACCCGAAGCCTTACACTAACCCATCCCCTAATCCTAACCCGTACGCTAACACTAACCCATACCCTAACACGTACGCTCACACTAAACTGTTGTCGTACCCTAACCTGTCCCCTAAACCGTCCCCGTAACCTAACCCTAAACCTAACCCTAACCCTAACCCTAAACCTTACCTGAAGCCTTACCCTAACCCGTCCCCTAATCCTAACCCATACCCTAACACTACTCCGAACCCTAACACGTACGCTCACCCTAAACCGTTGTCATACCCTAACATGTCCCCTAAACCGTCCCCGTCCCCTAACCCTAACCCTAACCCTAACCCTAACCCTAACCCTTACCCGAAGCCTTACCCTAACCCGTCCCCAATCCTAACCCGTATGCTAAAACTAACCCGTACCCTAACACGTACGCTCACCCTAAACCGTTTACGTACCATAACCTGTCCCCTAAACCGTCTCCATCCCCGTCTCCTAACCCTAACCCTAACCCTAACCCTTACCCGAAGCCTTACACTAACCCGTACCCTAATCCTAACACGTACCGTAACACTAACCGGTACCCTAACACGTACGCTCACCCTAAACCGTTGTCGTACCCTAACATGTCCCCTAAAATGTCCCCGTCCCGTAACCCTAACCCTAAACCTAAACCTTACCCGAAGCCTTACACTAACCCGTCCCATAATCCTAACCCGTACGCTAACACTAACCCGTACCCTAACACGTATGCTCACCCTAAACAGTTGTCGAACCCTAACCTGTCCACTAAACCGTCCCGGTCCCCTAACCCTTACCCTAACCTTAACCCTAAACCTAACCCTTACCCGAAGCCTTACCCTAACCCGTCCCTTAATCCTAACCCGTACGCTAACACTAATCCGTACCCTAACACGTACGCTCACCCTAAAACTTTGTCATACCCTAACCTGTCCCCTAAACTGTCTCCGTCCCCTAACCCTAACCCTAACCCTAACACTAACCCTAACCCTAACCCTTACCCGAAGCCTTACCCTAACCCGTCCCCTAATCCTAAACCGAACGCTAACACTAACCCGTACCCTAACACGTATGCTCACCCTAAACAGTTGTCATACCCTAACCTGTCCCCTAACCGTCCCGGTCCCCTAACCCTAACCCTAACCCTTACCCTAAACCTAACGCTTACCCGAAGCCTTACCCTAACCCGTCCCCTAATCCTAACACCTACGCTAACACTAACCCGTACCCTAACACATACGCTCACCCTAAATCGTTGTCGTATAATAACCTGTCCCCTAAAACGTCCCTGTCCCCTAAACCTAACCCTAACCCTAACCTAAACCTAACCCTTTCCCGAAGGCTTACCCTAACCCATCCCCTAATCCTAAACCGTACACTAACACTAACCCGTACCCTAACATGTACGCTCACCCTAAACCATAGTCGTACCCTAACCTGTCCCCTAAACCGTCCCCGTCCCCGTCCCCTAACGCTAACCCTACCCTAACCCTAACCCTTACACGAAGCCTTACCCTAACCCGTCCCGTAATCCTAACCCGTACGCTAACACTAACCCGTACCGTAATACGTACACTCACCCTAAACCATTGTTGTACCCTAACCTGTCCCCTAAACCGTCCCCGTAACCTAACCCTATCCATAACCCTAACCCTAACCCTAACCCTTACTCGAAGCCTTACACTAACCCGTCCCCTAATGCTAACCAGTACCCTAACACTAACCCGTACGCTAACACGTACGCTCACCCTAAACCATTGTCGTACCCTAACATGTCCCCTAAACTGTCCCCGTCACCTAACCCTAACCCTAACCCTAAACCTAACCCTTACCCAAAGCCTTACACTAACCCGTCCCGTAATCCTAAACCGTACGCTAACACTAAACCGTACCCTAACACGTACGCTCACCCTAAACCGTTGTCGTATTCTAACCTGTCCACTAAACAGTGCCCGTCTCCTAACCCTAACCCTAACCCTAACCCTAACCCTAACC
This sequence comes from Phocoena phocoena, assembly GCF_963924675.1. Classification (NCBI taxonomy): domain Eukaryota; kingdom Metazoa; phylum Chordata; class Mammalia; order Artiodactyla; family Phocoenidae; genus Phocoena; species Phocoena phocoena. The sequence continues at coordinate 744,093 of NW_027077394.1, read as the reverse complement.
CTAAACCTAACTCTTACCCGAATACTTACCCTAACCCGTCCCCTAATCCTAACCCGTACGCTAACACTAACACGTACCCTAACACGTACGCTCACCCTAAACCGTTGTCGTACCCTAACCTGTACCCTAAATCGACCCCGTCCCCTAACCCTAACCCTAACCCTAACCCTAACCCTAACCCTTATCCGAAGCCTTACCCTAACCCGTCCCCTGATCCTAAACCGTACGCTACCACTAACCCGTACCCTAACACGTACGCACACCCTAAACCATTGTCGTACCCTAACCTGTCCCCTAAACCGTCCCCGACCCCTAACACTAACCCTAACCCTAACCCTAACCCTTACCCGATGCCTTACCCTAAACCGTCCCCTAATCCTAACCCGTATGCTAACACTAACCCGTACCCTAACACGTACGCTCACACTAAACCGTTGGTATACACTAACCTGTCCCCTAAACCGTCCCCTTCCCCTAACCCTAACCCTAACCCTAACCTTAATCCATACTCGAAGCCTTACACTAACCCGTACCTTAATCCTAACCCGTACGCTAACACTAACACGTACCCCAACACGTACGCTCACCCTAAATCGTTGTCGTACCCTAACCTGTCACCTAAACCGTCCCCATCCCCTAACACTAACCCTAACCCTAACCCTAACCATAACACTTACCTGAAGCCTTACACTAACCCGTCCCGTAATCATAACACTTACGCTAACACTAAACCGTACCCTAACACGTACGCTCACCCTAAACCGTTGTCGCACACTAACCTGTCCCCTAAACCGTCCCCGTCCCCTAACCCTAACCCTAACCTGACCCTAACCCTTACCCGAAGCCTTACCCTAACCCGTCCCCTAATCCTAACCCGTACGCTACCACTAAACCGTACCCTAACACGTACGCTAACCCTAAACCGTTGTCCTACCATAACCTTGCCCCTAAACCGTCCCCGTCCCCTAACCCTAACCCTAACCCTAACCCTAACCCTAACAATTACCCGAAGCCTTACCCTAACCCGTCCCCTAATCCTAACTCGTACGCTAACACTAACCCGTACCCTAACACGTACGCTCACCCTAAACAGTTGTCGTACCCTAATCTCTCCCCTAAACCGTCGCCTTCACCTAACACTCACCCTAACCCTAACCCTAACCCTTACCCGAAGCCTTAACCTAACCCGTCCCCTAATCCTAACCCGTATGCTAACACTAACCCGTACCCTAACACGTACGCTCACCCTAAACCGTTGTCGTACACTAACCTGTCTGCTAAACCTTCCCCATCCCCTAACCCTAACCCTAACCCTAACCCTAATCCTTACCCGAAGCCTTACCCTAACCCGTACCCTAATCCTAATCCGTACGCTAACACTAACCCGTACCCTAACACGTATGCTCACCCCAAACCGTTGTTGTACCCTAACCTGTCCCCTAAACCGTCCCCGTCCCCTTACCTTAAACCTAACCCTAACCCAAAACCTAACCCTTACCCGAAGCCTTACGTTAACCCGTCCCCTAATCCTAACCCGTACGCTAACACTAACACGTACCCTAACACGTACGCTCACCATAAACCGTTGTCGTACCCTAACCTGTCCCCTAAACCGTCCCCATCCCCTAACCCTAACCCTAACCCTAACCCTAACCCTTACCCGAAGCCTTACCCTAACACTACCCCTAAAACTAACCTGTACGCTAACACTAACCCATACCCTAACATATACGCTCACCCTAAACCGTTGTCGTACCCTAACCTGTCCCCTAAACCGTCCCCTAACCCTAACCCTAACCCTAAGCCTAACCCTAACACTAACCCTTACACAGAGCCTTACACTAACCCGTCCCCTAATCCTAAACCGTACGCTAACACTAACCCGTACCCTAACACGTACGCTCACCCTAAACCGTTGACGTACACTAAACTGGTCCCTAAACCGTCCCCGGCCCCTAACCCTAACCCTAACACTAACCCAGCCCTAACACTTACGCAAAGCCTTACCCTAACCCGTCCCATAATCCTAACCTGTACGCTAACACTAACCCGTACCCTAAAACGTACACTCACCTTCAAACGTTGTCGTACCCTAACATGTCCCCTAAACCGACCCCGTCCCCTAACCCTAACCCTAACCCTAAACCTCACCCTAACCCTTACCCGAAGCCTTACCCTAACACATCCCCTAATCTTAACCCGTACGCTTCCACGAACCCGTACCCTAAAACGTCCGCAAACCCTAAACCGATGTCATACCCTAACCTGACCCATAAACCGTCCCCGTCCCCTAACCCTAACCCTAACACTAACCCTTACCCGAAGCCTTACCCTAACCCGTCCCCTATTCCTAACCCGTACGCTAACACTAACCCGTACCCTAACACGTATGCTCACCATAAACCGTTGTCGTACCCTAACCTGTCCCCTAAACCGTCCACGTCCCCTAAACCTAACCCTAACCCTAACCCTAAACCTAACCCTTACCCGAAGCCTTACCCTAACACGTCCCCTAATCCTAACCCGTACGCTAACACTAAACCGTACCCTAAAAAATACGCACACCCTAAACCCTTGTCGTACCCTAACCTGTCCCCTAAACCGTCCCCGTCCCCATCCCCTAACCCTAACCCTAAACCTAACCCTAACCCTTACCCGAAGCCTTACCCTAACCCGTCCCATAATCCTAACCCGTACGCTACCACTAACCCATACCCGAAAACGTATGCTCACCCTAAACCGTTGTCCTACCCTAACCTGTCCCCTAAACCTTCCCCATCCCCTAAACTTAACCCTAACCGTAACCCTAAACCTAACACTTACCCGAAGCCTTACCCTAACCCGTCCCTTATCCTAACACGTATGCTAACACTAACCCGTACCCTAACACATACGCTCACACTAAATCGTTGTCGTACCCTAACCTGTCCCCTAAACCGTCCCCGTCCCCTCAACCTAACCCTAACCCTAACCTAAACCTAACCCTTTCCCGAAGGCTTACCCTAACCCATCCCCTAATCCTAAACCGTACACTAACACTAACCCGTACCCTAACACGTACGCTCACCCTAAACCATTGTCGTATTCTAACCTGTCCCCTAAACAGTCCCCGTCTCCTAACCCTAAGCCTAATCCTAACCCTAACCCTTACCCGAAGCCTTAACCTAACCAGTCCCCTAATCCTAACCCGTATGCTAACACTAACCCGTACCCTAACACGTACGCTCAGCCTAAACCGTTGTCGAACCCTAACCTGTCCGCTAAACCTTCCCCATCCCCTAAACCTAACCCTAACCCTAATCTTAAACCTAATCCTTACCCGAAGCCTTACCCTAACCCGTACCCTAATCCTAATCCGTACGCTAAAAGTAACCCGTACCCTAACACGTACGCTCACCCTAAACCGTTGTCGTACTCTAACGTGTCACCTAAACCGTCCCCGTCCCCTAAAACTAACCCTAACCCTAACCCTTACCCGAAGCCTTACCCTAACCCGTCCCCTAATCCTAACACTTACGATAACACTAACCCGTACCCTAACACGTACGCTCACCCTAAACCGTTGTCGTACCCTAACCTGTCCGCTATACCTTCCCCGTTCCCTAACCCTAACCCTAACCCTAACCCTAACCCTTACCCGAAGCCTTACCCTAACCCGTCCCCTAATCCTAAACCGTACGCTAACACTAACCTGTACCCTAACACCTACGCTCACCCTAAACCTTTGTCATACACTGACCTGTCCCCTAAATCGTCCCCTTCCCCGTCCCCTAACCCCAACTTTAACCCTAACCCTAACACTTACCCGAAGCCTTACACTAACCCGATACCTAATCCTAACCCGTACGCTAACACTAACCCGTACCCTAACACGTACGCTCACCCTAAACCGTTGTCGTACCTTAACCTGTCCCCTAAACCGTCCCCGTCTCCTAACCCTAAACCTAACCCTAAGCCTAACCCTTACCCGAAGCCTTACACTAACCCATCCCCTAATCCTAACCCGTACGCTAACACTAAACCTTAGCCTAACACGTACGCTCACCGTAAACCGTTGTTGTACCATAACCTGTCCCCTAAACCGTCCCCGTCCCCGTCCCCTAACCCTGACCCTAACCCTAACCCTAACCCTTACCCAAAGCCTTACCCTAAACCGTCCCCTAATCCTAACCCGTACGCTAACACTACACCGTACCCTAACACATACGCACACCCTAAACCGTTGTCATACACTAACCTGTCCCCTAAACTGTCCCTGTCTCCTAACCCTAACCTTAACCCTAACCCTAACCCTAACCCTAACCCTGACCCGAAGCCTTATACTCACACGTCCTCTAATCCTAACCCGTACGCTAACACTAACCCGTACCCTAACACGTACGATCACCCTAAACCATTGTCGTACCCTAACCTGTCGCCTAAACCTTCCCCGTCTCCTAACTCTAACCCTAACCCTAACCCTAACCCTTACCCGAAGCCTTACCCTAACCCGTCCCCTAATCCTAACCCGTCCGCTAACACTAACCCGTACCCTAACACGTACGCCCACCCTAAACCATTGTCGTACCCTAACCTGTCCCCTAAACCGTCACCGTCCCCTAAACCTAACCCTAACCCTAACCCTAACCCTAACCCTAACCCTTACCCGAAGCCTTACACTAACCCGTCCCCTAATCCTAACCCGTACGCTAACACTAACCCGTACCCTAACACGTACGCTCACCCTAAACCGTTGTCGTATCCTAACCTGTCCCCTAAACCGTCCCCGTCCCCTAACCCTAACCCTAACCCTAACCCTAACACTAACACTTACCCGAAGCCTTACCCTTACCCGTTCCCTAATCCTAACCCATACGATAACACTAAACTGTACCCTAACCCGTACTCTCACCCTAAACCGTTGTCATACACTAACCTGTCCCCTAAACTTTCCCCGTCCCCTAACCCTAACCCTAACCCTAACCCTATCACTAAACCTTTCCCGAAGCCTTACCCTAACCCGTCCCCTAATCCTAACCCGTACGCTAACACTAACCCGTACACTAACACGTACGCTCACCCTAAACCGTTGTCGTACACTAACCTGTCCCCCAAACCGTCCCCGTCCCCTAACCCTAACCCTAACCCTAAACCTAACCCTAAACCTCACCCATACCCGAAGCCTTACCGTAAACCGTCCCCTAATCCTAACCCATACGATAACACTAACCCGTACACTAACACGTACGCTCACCCTAAACCGTTGTCGTACCCTAACCTGTCCCCTAAACCGTCCCCGTCCCCTAACCCTAACCCTAACCCTTACCCGAAGCCTTACCCTAACCCGTCCCCTAATCCTAACCCGTACGCTAACACTAACCCGTACCCTAACACGTACGCTCACCCTAAACTGTTGTCGTACCCTAACCTGTCCCCTAAACCGTCCCCATCCCCTAACCCTAACCCTAACCCTAACCCTAACCCTTACCCGAAGCCTTACCCTAACCCATCCCCTAATCCTAACCCGTACGCTAACACTAACCCGTAGCCTAACACGTACGCTCAACATAAACCGTTGTCGTACCATAACCTGTCCACTAAACCGTCGCCGTCCCCTAACCCTAACCCTAACCCTAACCCTAATCCTAACCCTTACCCGAAGCCTTACCCTAACCCGTCCCCTAATCTTAACCCGTACGCTAACACTAAACCGTACCCTAACACATACGCACACCCTAAACCGTTGTCATACACTACCCTGTCCCCTAAACCGTCCCCGTCTACTAACCCTAACCCTAACCCTAACCCTAACCCTTACCCGAAGCCTTACTCTAACACGTCCTCTAATCCTAACCCGTACGCTAACACTAACCATTACCCTAACACGTACGCTCACCCTAAACCGTTGTCGTACCCTGACCTGTCCCCTAAACCGTCCCCGTCCCCTAACCCTAACCGTAACCCTAACCCTAACCCTTACCCGAAGCCTTACTCTAACCCGTCGCCTAATCCTAAACCGTACGCTAACACTAACCCGTACCCTAACACGTACGCTCACACTAAACCGTTGTCGTACCCTAACCTGTCCCCTAAACCGTCACCGTCCCCTAAACCTAACCCTAACCCTAACCCTAACCCTAACCCGAACCCTTACCCGAAGCCTTAAACTAAACCGTCCCCTAATCCTAACCCGTATGCTAAATCTAACCCGTACCCTAACACGTACGCTCACCCTAAACCGTTGTCGTACCCTAACCTGTCCCCTAAACCGTCCCCGTTCCCTAACCCTAACCCTAACCCTAACCCTAACCCTAACCCTTACCCGAAGACTTACCCTAACCCGTCCCCTATTCCTAACCCGTACGCTAACACTAACCCGTACCCTAACACGTATGCACACCCTAAACCATTGTCGTACCCTAACCTGTCCCCTAAACCGTCCCCGACCCCTAACACTAACCCTAACCCTAACACTAACCCTTACCCGAAGCCTTACCCTAAACCGTCCCCTAATCCTAACCCGTATGCTAACACTAACCCGTACCCTAACACGTACGCTCACACTAAACCGTTGGTATACACTAACCTGTCCCCTAAACCGTCCCCTTCCCCTAACCCTAACCCTAACCTTAATCCATACTCGAAGCCTTACACTAACCCGTACCTTAATCCTAACCCGTACGCTAACACTAACACGTACCCCAACACGTACGCTCACCCTAAATCGTTGTCATACCCTAACCTGTCACCTAAACCGTCCCCATCCCATAACACTAACCCTAACCCTAACCCTAACCATAACACTTACCTGAAGCCTTACACTAACCTGTCCCGTAATCATAACACTTACGCTAACACTAAACCGTACCCTAACACGTACGCTCACCCTAAACCGTTGTCGCACACTAACCTGTCCCCTAAACCATCCCCGTCCCCTAACCCTAACCCTAACCTGACCCTAAACCTTACCCGAAGCCTTACCCTAACCCGTCCCCTAATCCTAACCCGTACGCTACCACTAAACCGTACCCTAACAGGTACGCTAACCCTAAACCGTTGTCCTACCATAACCTTGCCCCTAAACCGTCCCCGTCCCCTAACCCTAACCCTAACCCTAACCCTAACCCTAACAATTACCCGAAGCCTTACCCTAACCCGTCCCCTAATCCTAACCCGTACGCTAACACTAACCCGTACCCTAACACGTACGCTCACCCTAAACAGTTGTCGTACCCTAATCTCTCCCCTAAACCGTCGCCTTCACCTAACACTCACCCTAACCCTAACCCTAACCCTTACCCGAAGCCTTAACCTAACCCGTCCCCTAATCCTAACCCGTATGCTAACACTAACCCGTACCCTAACACGTACGCTCACCCTAAACCGTTGTCGTACACTAACCTGTCCCCTAAACCATCCCCGTCCCCTAACCCTAACCCTAACCTGACCCTAACCCTTACCCGAAGCCTTACCCTAACCCGTCCCCTAATCCTAACCCGTACGCTACCACTAAACCGTACCCTAACACGTACGCTCACCCTAAACCGTTGTCGTACCTTAACCTGTCCCCTAAACCGTCCCCGTCTCCTAACCCTAAACCTAACCCTAAGCCTAACCCTTACCGGAAGCCTTACACTAACCCATCCCCTAATCCTAACCCGTACGCTAACACTAAACCTTAGCCTAACACGTACGCTCACCGTAAACCGTTGTTGTACCATAACCTGTCCCCTAAACCGTCCCCGTCCCCGTCCCCTAACCCTGACCCTAACCCTAACCCTAACCCTTACCCAAAGCCTTACCCTAAACCGTCCCCTAATCCTAACCCGTACGCTAACACTACACCGTACCCTAACACATACGCACACCCTAAACCGTTGTCATACACTAACCTGTCCCCTAAACTGTCCCTGTCTCCTAACCCTAACCTTAACCCTAACCCTAACCCTAACCCTAACCCTGACCCGAAGCCTTATACTCACACGTCCTCTAATCCTAACCCGTACGCTAACACTAACCCGTACCCTAACACGTATGATCACCCTAAACCATTGTCGTACCCTAACCTGTCGCCTAAACCTTCCCCGTCTCCTAACTCTAACCCTAACCCTAACCCTAACCCTTACCCGAAGCCTTACCCTAACCCGTCCCCTAATCCTAACCCGTCCGCTAACACTAACCCGTACCCTAACACGTACGCCCACCCTAAACCATTGTCGTACCCTAACCTGTCCCCTAAACCGTCACCGTCCCCTAAACCTAACCCTAACCCTAACCCTAACCCTAACCCTAACCCTTACCCGAAGCCTTACACTAACCCGTCCCCTAATCCTAACCCGTACGCTAACACTAACCCGTACCCTAACACGTACGCTCACCCTAAACCGTTGTCGTATCCTAACCTGTCCCCTAAACCGTCCCCGTCCCCTAACCCTAACCCTAACCCTAACCCTAACCCTAACACTAACACTTACCCGAAGCCTTACCCTTACCCGTTCCCTAATCCTAACCCATACGATAACACTAAACTGTACCCTAACCCGTACTCTCACCCTAAACCGTTGTCATACACTAACCTGTCCCCTAAACTTTCCCCGTCCCCTAACCCTAACCCTAACCCTAACCCTATCACTAAACCTTTCCCGAAGCCTTACCCTAACCCGTCCCCTAATCCTAACCCGTACGCTAACACTAACCCGTACACTAACACTTACGCTCACCCTAAACCGTTGTCGTACACTAACCTGTCCCCCAAACCGTCCCCGTCCCCTAACCCTAACCCTAACCCTAAACCTAACCCTAAACCTCACCCATACCCGAAGCCTTACCGTAAACCGTCCCCTAATCCTAACCCATACGATAACACTAACCCGTACACTAACACGTACGCTCACCCTAAACCGTTGTCGTACCCTAACCTGTCCCCTAAACCGTCCCCGTCCCCTAACCCTAACCCTAACCCTTACCCGAAGCCTTACCCTAACCCGTCCCCTAATCCTAACCCGTACGCTAACACTAACCCGTACCCTAACACGTACGCTCACCCTAAACTGTTGTCGTACCCTAACCTGTCCCCTAAACCGTCCCCATCCCCTAACCCTAACCCTAACCCTAACCCTAACCCTTACCCGAAGCCTTACCCTAACCCATCCCCTAATCCTAACCCGTACGCTAACACTAACCCGTAGCCTAACACGTACGCTCAACATAAACCGTTGTCGTACCATAACCTGTCCCCTAAACCGTCGCCGTCCCCTAACCCTAACCCTAACCCTCACCCTAATCCTAACCCTTACCCGAAGCCTTACCCTAACCCGTCCCCTAATCTTAACCCGTACGCTAACACTAAACCGTACCCTAACACATACGCACACCCTAAACCGTTGTCATACACTACCCTGTCCCCTAAACCGTCCCCGTCTACTAACCCTAACCCTAACCCTAACCCTAACCCTTACCCGAAGCCTTACTCTAACACGTCCTCTAATCCTAACCCGTACGCTAACACTAACCATTACCCTAACACGTACGCTCACCCTAAACCGTTGTCGTACCCTGACCTGTCCCCTAAACCGTCCCCGTCCCCTAACCCTAACCGTAACCCTAACCCTAACCCTTACCCGAAGCCTTACTCTAACCCGTCGCCTAATCCTAAACCGTACGCTAACACTAACCCGTACCCTAACACGTACGCTCACACTAAACCGTTGTCGTACCCTAACCTGTCCCCTAAACCGTCACCGTCCCCTAAACCTAACCCTAACCCTAACCCTAACCCTAACCCGAACCCTTACCCGAAGCCTTAAACTAAACCGTCCCCTAATCCTAACCCGTATGCTAAATCTAACCCGTACCCTAACACGTACGCTCACCCTAAACCGTTGTCGTACCCTAACCTGTCCCCTAAACCGTCCCCGTTCCCTAACCCTAACCCTAACCCTAACCCTAACCCTAACCCTTACCCGAAGACTTACCCTAACCCGTCCCCTATTCCTAACCCGTACGCTAACACTAACCCGTACCCTAACACGTATGCACACCCTAAACCATTGTCGTACCCTAACCTGTCCCCTAAACCGTCCCCGACCCCTAACACTAACCCTAACCCTAACACTAACCCTTACCCGAAGCCTTACCCTAAACCGTCCCCTAATCCTAACCCGTATGCTAACACTAACCCGTACCCTAACACGTACGCTCACACTAAACCGTTGGTATACACTAACCTGTCCCCTAAACCGTCCCCTTCCCCTAACCCTAACCCTAACCTTAATCCATACTCGAAGCCTTACACTAACCCGTACCTTAATCCTAACCCGTACGCTAACACTAACACGTACCCCAACACGTACGCTCACCCTAAATCGTTGTCATACACTAACCTGTCACCTAAACCGTCCCCATCCCATAACACTAACCCTAACCCTAACCCTAACCATAACACTTACCTGAAGCCTTACACTAACCCGTCCCATAATCATAACACTTACGCTAACACTAAACCGTACCCTAACACGTACGCTCACCCTAAACCGTTGTCGCACACTAACCTGTCCCCTAAACCATCCCCGTCCCCTAACCCTAACCCTAACCTGACCCTAACCCTTACCCGAAGCCTTACCCTAACCCGTCCCCTAATCCTAACCCGTACGCTACCACTAAACCGTACCCTAACACGTACGCTAACCCTAAACCGTTGTCCTACCATAACCTTGCCCCTAAACCGTCCCCGTCCCCTAACCCTAACCCTAACCCTAACCCTAACCCTAACAATTACCCGAAGCCTTACCCTAACCCGTCCCCTAATCCTAACCCGTACGCTAACACTAACCCGTACCCTAACACGTACGCTCACCCTAAACAGTTGTCGTACCCTAATCTCTCCCCTAAACCGTCGCCTTCACCTAACACTCACCCTAACCCTAACCCTAACCCTTACCCGAAGCCTTAACCTAACCCGTCCCCTAATCCTAACCCGTATGCTAACACTAACCCGTACCCTAACACGTACGCTCACCCTAAACCGTTGTCGTACACTAACCTGTCTGCTAAACCTTCCCCATCCCCTAACCCTAACCCTAACCCTAACCCTAATCCTTACCCGAAGCCTTACCCTAACCCGTACCCTAATCCTAATCCGTACGCTAACACTAACCCGTACACTAACACGTATGCTCACCCCAAACCGTTGTTGTACCCTAACCTGTCCCCTAAACCGTCCCCGTCCCCTAACCTTAAACCTAACCCTAACCCTAACCCTAACCCTTACCCGAAGCCTTACGTTAACCCGTCCCCTAATCCTAACCCGTACGCTAACACTAACACGTACCCTAACACGTACACTCACCATAAACCGTTGTCGTACCCTAACCTGTCCCCTAAACCGTCCCCATCCCCTAACCCTAACCCTAACCCTAACCCTAACCCTTACCCGAAGCCTTACCCTAACACGACCCCTAATACTAACCTGTACGCTAACACTAACCCATACCCTAACATGTACGCTCACCCTAAACCGTTGTCGTACCCTAACCTGTCCCCTAAACCGTCCCCTAACCCTAACCCTAACCCTAAGCCTAACCCTAACACTAACCCTTACACAGAGCCTTACACTAACCCGTCCCCTAATCCTAAACCGTACGCTAACACTAACCCATACCCTAACACGTACGCTCACCCTAAACAGTTGTCGTACACTAAACTGGTCCCTAAACCGTCCCCGTCCCCTAACCCTAACCCTAACACTAACCCAGCCCTAACACTTACGCAAAGCCTTACCCTAACCCGTCCCATAATCCTAACCCGTACGCTAACACTAACCCGTACCCTAAAACGTACACTCACCTTCAAACGTTGTCGTACCCTAACATGTCCCCTAAACCGACCCCGTCCCCTAACCCTAACCCTAACCCTAACCCTCACCCTAACCCTTACCCGAAGCCTTACCCTAACCCATCCCCTAATCCTAACCCGTACGCTTCCACGAACCCGTACCCTAAAACGTCCGCAAACCCTAAACCGATGTCATACCCTAACCTGACCCATAAACCGTCCCCGTCCCCTAACCCTAACCCTAACACTAACCCTTACCCGAAGCCTTACCCTAACCCGTCCCCTATTCCTAACCCGTACGCTAACACTAACCCGTACCCTAACACGTATGCTCACCATAAACCGTTGTCGTACCCTAACCTGTCCCCTAAACCGTCCCCGTCCCCTAAACCTAACCCTAACCCTAACCCTAAACCTAACCCTTACCCGAAGCCTTACCCTAACACGTCCCCTAATCCTAACCCGTACGCTAACACTAAACCGTACCCTAAAAAATACGCACACCCTAAACCGTTGTCGTACCCTAACCTGTCCCCTAAACCGTCCCCGTCCCCATCCCCTAACCCTAACCCTAAACCTAACCCTAACCCTTACCCGAAGCCTTACCCTAACCCGTCCCATAATCCTAACCCGTACGCTACCACTAACCCATACCCGAAAACGTACGCTCACCCTAAACCGTTGTCCTACCCTAACCTGTCCCCTAAACCTTCCCCATCCCCTAAACTTAACCCTAACCGTAACCCTAAACTTAACACTTACCCGAAGCCTTACCCTAACCCGTCCCCTAATCCTAACACGTATGCTAACACTAACCCGTACCCTAACACATACGCTCACACTAAATCGTTGTCGTACCCTAACCTGTCCCCTAAACCGTCCCCGTCCCCTAAACCTAACCCTAACCCTAACCTAAACCTAACCCTTTCCCGAAGGCTTACCCTAACCCATCCCCTAATCCTAAACCGTACACTAACACTAACACGTACCCTAACACGTACGCTCACCCTAAACAGTTGTCGTATTCTAACCTGTCCCCTAAACAGTCCCCGTCTCCTAACCCTAAGCCTAACCCTAACCCTAACCCTTACCCGAAGCCTTAACCTAACCAGTCCCCTAATCCTAACCCGTATGCTAACACTAACCCGTACCCTAACACGTACGCTCAGCCTAAACCGTTGTCGAACCCTAACCTGTCTGCTAAACCTTCCCCATCCCCTAACCCTAACCCTAACCCTAACCTTAAACCTAATCCTTACCCGAAGCCTTACCCTAACCCGTACCCTAATCCTAATCCGTACGCTAAAACTAACCCGTACCCTAACACGTACGCTCACCCTAAACCGTTGTCGTACTCTAACGTGTCACCTAAACCGTCCCCGTCCCCTAAAACTAACCCTAACCCTAACCCTTACCCGAAGCCTTACCCTAACCCGTCCCCTAATCCTAACACTTACGATAACACTAACCCGTACCCTAACACGTACGCTCACCCTAAACCGTTGTCGTACCCTAACCTGTCCGCTAAACCGTCCCCGTTCCCTAACCCTAACCCTAACCCTAACCCTAACCCTTACCCGAAGCCTTACTCTAACCCGTCCCCTAATCCTAAACCGTACGCTAACACTAACCCGTACCCTAACACGTACGCTCACCCTAAACCTTTGTCATACACTGACCTGTCCCCTAAATCGTCCCCGTCCCCGTCCCCTAACCCCAACTTTAACCCTAACCCTAACACTTACCCGAAGCCTTACACTAACCCGTCACCTAATCCTAACCCGTACGCTAACACTAACCCGTACCCTAACACGTACGCTCACCCTAAACCGTTGTCGTACCTTAACCTGTCCCCTAAACCGTCCCCGTCTCCTAACCCTAAACCTAAGCCTAAGCCTAACCCTTACCCGAAGCCTTACACTAACCCATCCCCTAATCCTAACCCGTACGCTAACACTAACCCTTAGCCTAACACGTACGCTCACCATAAACCGTTGTTGTACCATAACCTGTCCCCTAAACCGTCCCCGTCCCCGTCCCCTAACCCTGACCCTAACCCTAACCCTAACCCTTACCCAAAGCCTTACCCTAAACCGTCCCCTAATCCTAACCCGTACGCTAACACTACACCGTACCCTAACACATACGCACACCCTAAACCGTTGTCATACACTAACCTGTCCCCTAAACCGTCCCTGTCTCCTAACCCTAACCCTAACCCTAACCCTAACCCTAACCCTAACCCTGACCCGAAGCCTTATACTCACACGTCCTCTAATCCTAACCCGTACGCTAACACTAACCCGTACCCTAACACGTACGATCACCCTAAACCGTTGTCGTACCCTAACCTGTCGCCTAAACCATCCCCGTCTCCTAACTCTAACCCTAAACCTAACCCTATCCCTTACCCGAAGCCTTACCCTAACCCGTCCCCTAATCCTAAACCGTCCGCTAACACTAACCCGTACCCTAACACGTACGCCCACCCTAAACCATTGTCGTACCCTAACCTGTCCCCTAAACCGTCACCGTCCCCTAAACCTAACCCTAACCCTAAACCTAACCCTATCCCTAACCCTTACCCGAAGCCTTACACTAACCCGTCCCCTAATCCTAACCCGTACGCTAACACTAACCCGTACCCTAACACGTACGCTCACCCTAAACCGTTGTCGTATCCTAACCTGTCCCCTAAACCGTCCCCGTCCCCTAACCCTAACCCTAACCCTAACCCTAACACTAACACTTACCCGAAGCCTTACCCTTACCCGTTCCCTAATCCTAACCCATACGATAACACTAAACTGTACCCTAACCCGTACTCTCACCCTAAACCGTTGTCATACACTAACCTGTCCCCTAAACTTTCCCCGTCCCCTAACCCTAACCCTAACCCTAACCCTATCCCTAAACCTTACCCGAAGCCTTACCCTAACCCGTCCCCTAATCCTAACCCGTACGCTAACACTAACCCGTACCCTAACACGTACGCTCACCCTAAACCGTTGTCGTACACTAACCTGTCCCCCAAACCGTCCCCGTCCCCTAACCATAACCCTAACCCTAACCCTAACCCTAAACCTAACCCTAACCCTAACCCTTACCCGAAGCCTTACCCTAACCCGTCCCCTAATCCTAACCCGTACGCTAACACTAACCCGTACCCTAACACGTACGCTCACCCTAAACTGTTGTCGTACCCTAACCTGTCCCCTAAACCGTCCCCATCCCCTAACCCTAACCCTAAACCTAACCCTTACCCGAAGCCTTACCCTAACCCATCCCCTAAACCTAACCCGTACGCTAACACTAACCCGTAGCCTAACACGTACGCTCAACATAAACCGTTGTCGTAACCTGACCTGTCCCCTAAACCGTCCCCGTCCCCTAACCCTAACCGTAACCCTAACCCTAACCCTTACCCGAAGCCTTATTCTAACCCGTCGCCTAATCCTAAACCGTACGCTAACACTAACCCGTACCCTAACACGTACGCTCACACTAAACCGTTGTCGTACCCTAACCTGTCCCCTAAACCGTCACCGTCCCCTAAACCTAACCCTAACCCTAACCCTAACCCTAACCCGAACCCTTACCCGAAGCCTTAAACTAAACCGTCCCCTAATCCTAACCCGTATGCTAAATCTAACCCGTACCCTAACACGTACGCTCACCCTAAACCGTTGTCGTACCCTAACCTGTCCCCTAAACCGTCCCCGTTCCCTAACCCTAACCCTAACCCTAACCCTAACCCTAACCCTTACCCGAAGACTTACCCTAACCCGTCCCCTAATCCTAACCCATACGATAACACTAACCTGTACCCTAACACGTACGCTCACCCTAAACCGTTGTCGTACCCTAACCTGTCCCTTAAACCGTCCCCGTCCCCTAACCCTAACCCTAACCCTAACCATAACCCTTACCCGAAGCCTTACCCTAACCCGTCCCCTAATCCTAACCCGTATGCTAACTCTAACACGTACCCTAACACGTACGCTCACCCTAAACCGTTGTCGTACCCTAACCTGTCCCCTAAACCGTCCCCATTCCCTAACACTAACCATAACCCTAACCTTAACCCTAACCCTTACCCGAAGCCTTACCCTAACCCGTACCCTAATCCTAACCCGTACGCTAACACTACACCCTACCCTAACACATACGCACACCCTAAACCGTTGTCATACACTAACCTGTCCCCTAAACCGTCCCCGTCTCCTAACCCTAACCCTAACCCTAAGCCTAAACCTAAACCTGACCCGAAGCCTTATACTAACACGTACTCTAATCCTAACACATACTCTAACACTAACCCGTACCCTAACACGTACGCTCACCCTAAATCGTTGTCGTACCCTAACCTGTCCCCTAAACCGTCCCCGTCCCCTAACCCTAACCCTAACCCTAACCCGAAACCTTACCCGAAGCCTTACCCTAAACCGTCCCCTAATCCTAACCCGTATGCTAACTCTAAACCGTAACCTAACACGTACGCTCAACCTAAACCCTTGTCGTACCCTAACCTGTTCCCTAAACCGTCCCAGTTCCCTCACCCTAACCCTAACCCTAACCCTAACCCTAACCCTTACCCGAAGCCTTACCCTAAACCGTCCCCTAATCCTAACCCGTACGCTAACACTAACCTGTACCCTAACACGTACTCTCACCCTAAACCGTTGTCATACACTAACCTGTCCCCTAAACTGTCCCCGTCCCCTAACCCTAACCCTAACCCTAACCCTAACCCTTACCCGAAGCCTTACCGTAAACCGTCCCCTAATCCTAACCCATTCGATAACACTAACCCGTACCCTAACACGTACGCTCACCCTAAACAGTTGTCGTACCCTAACCTGTCCCCTAAACCGTCACCGTCCCCTAAACCTAACCCTAACCCTAACACTAACCCTAACCCGAACGCTTACCCGAAGCTTTAACCTAAACCGTCCCCTAATCCTAACCTGTATGCTAACTCTAACCCGTACCCTAACCCGTACGCTCACCCTAAACCGTTGTCGTACACTAACCTGTCCCCTAAACCGTCCCCATCCCCTAACCCTAACCCTAACCCTAACCCTAGCCCTTACCTGAAGCCTTACACTAACCCGTCCCCTAATCCTAACCCGTACGCCAACACTAAACTGTACCCTAACACGTACGCTCACCCTAAACCGTTGTCGTACCCTAACCTGTCCCTTAAACCGTCCCCGTCGCCTAACCCTAACCCTAACCCTAAACCTAACCCTAACACATACCCGAAGCCTTACCCCAACCCGTCCCCTAATCCTAACCCGTATGCTAACTCTAACCCGTACCCTAACACGTACGCTCAACCTAAACCGTTGTCGTACCCTAACCTGTCCCCTAAACCGTCCCCATTCCCTAAAACTAACCCTAACCTTAACCCTAACCCTTACCCGAAGCCTTACACTAACCCATACCCTAATCCTAACTCGTACGCTAACACTAACCCGTACCCTAACACGTACGCTCACCCTAAACTGTTGTCGTACCCTAACCTGTCCACTAAACCGTCCCCGTCCCCTAACCCTAACCCTAACCCTAACCCTAACCCTTACCCGAAGCCTTACCCTAACCCGTCCCCTAATCCTAAACCGTACGCTAACACTAACCCGTACCCTAACACGTACGCTCACCCTAAACAGTTGTCATACACTGACCTGTCCCCTAAACCGTCCCCGTCCCCATCCCCTAACCCTAACTCAACCCTAACCCTAACCCTTACCCGAAGCCTTACCCTAACCCGTCCCCTAATCCTAACCCGTACGCTAACACTAACCCGTACCCTAACACGTACGCTCACCCTAAACCGCTGTCGTACCCTAACCTGTCCCCTAAACCGTCCCCGTCCCCTAACCCTAACCCTAACCCTAACCCTAACCCTAACCTTTACCCGAAGC
Source organism: Phocoena phocoena (assembly GCF_963924675.1). Classification (NCBI taxonomy): domain Eukaryota; kingdom Metazoa; phylum Chordata; class Mammalia; order Artiodactyla; family Phocoenidae; genus Phocoena; species Phocoena phocoena. The sequence goes on along the minus strand of NW_027077394.1, from coordinate 726,355 downwards.
CTTACCCTAACCCATTCCCTAATCCTAAACCGTACGTTAACACTAACCCGTACCCTAACACGTACGCTCACCCAACCAAGCAAGCCTGTAAATGAAATCTGCACTACAATGAAGTCTCACTGCCCCCCTGGCAAAAGGGCCATCTGAAAAAAGTGTAAAATCCAGAAAGGTAGGACAGGATATGGAGAACAGGGAGCCTTGTTATGCTGATTGGCAGGATGTAAATTGCCAGCAGCCACCCTGGAGAAGTGTATGGTGTTTCCTGAAACACGAAAGAAACAAAGCAACACAGCCTATGGCACTTCCACTTATGGTCCTATAGCTTACGGAAATTAAAATCAAAAACAGACAGCCACCCCAATATTTGAGACGGCTGTGTTCACAAGAAGCTCGTCTACAGTATCAGGTAAATATCCCAGAAAGCAAAAAATGGATAAAGAACTTGTGGCACGTACGTACAATGCAATATCACTCAGCAATGAAATCTGTGTCATCAGGCCCATAGCGGCATAGTGAGTGGATGCAGGTACGGTGATTCTACGTGAACTACGTCACACAGAAAAAGAAACATCATAAGATATCATGAATACACGGAATGTAAACTTGACTACACATGAACTGAATTACAAAATAGAAAAGGGTCTCAAATTTAGAAAACCAACTAGTGCTTGCTTATGGGGAAAGGTGCCTTGGGGTGCTGCATAAAACCAGAGACTGAAATTAGCACAGATAACTTTCCATAAGCCCAATATGTAATAGACAAGACCTACTCCTTGCTCAACGAAATGGACCCAACACCACATATTCAACGCCTAGGAATATACCTGACTAGGAAGAATCTTAAAACCCATGGATATATATGTCTCCGTAAGAGAATCAAGGGTGTGTACAGCGGCCGAAAGGCAGCAGTGAAAATCCGATAAATCCCATTATCAAAATAAATTTCGAAAACAAAACACAAAGACAGTGAAATAGAGAGCAATTCTTAAATAATTCACTCAGGGCATGTGATGCAACCGGGATTGACCACATCTACACCCAGAGCTGGTTGAGACATAAGGCTGGACACTTCAGGCTGATAGCATTGGTGAGTTTAGGTGAGCAAATGCACACCCTTTGAAGTCATACTGTATGGTACCTATTCCATGGGTCCCAACTCTTCAGGTTCAAGGGATTCTTCCTCCAGCTAAAACATGCATGTGAAACCCACAGTATGGTCCACCGTGTTATTGGGAAATGATTTAAAATGCATCTCAGTTTTCGTATCCTGGTCCTCGGGTTCACCATTCCAGATGATTTACTAACAGTCTCCCTGCCTGGAGAGTCAGTGCCTTTAACCTCCTGTTTGGCACAGCTTGCAATTTCTGTGCAAGATGAACAGGAATAGGGAGAACCAATGAGAGACTAGCTGTAGGTGTCTGCACGGGCAAATGTAACGCTCATTTCCCACCAGGAAGAGGAATTTACCAAAGGCTCAGCATGCCCTGCCCGAAACAGATTAGGGCCTGAAGCAATCCTGCGGTTTTTTGCCCAGTTCACAAGAAAGCGAGTTGAAGAAAGGAGCTCAGGGGCACTGTAATTCACAAACCTGCAGAGTTATAAATGACAGCTATCCTCCAAAAATATATTGAAGTAAGCCTGCGAAGGGGACTTGAAAGCGGGGCAGAATTTCAGGAAAACGATTGCAGGGGGTAGACTTGAATTGCCCTGAAAGCATAGGAAAAGAGGCAGAACGTCGACAATGATGCACTTGGCCAAAAAGGGCGTATGCGTTTTTTCCTGAATATATTCAGGAAAAAACGCATACGCCCTTTTTGGCCAACCAAGCAAGCCTGTAAAGGAAATCTGCACTACAATGAAGTCTCACTGCCCCCCGGGCAAGAGGGCCATCTGAAAAAAGTGTAAAATCCAGAAAGGTAGGACAGGATATGGAGAACAGGGAGCCTTGTTATGCTGATTGGCAGGATGTAAATTGCCAGCAGCCAGCCTGGAGAAGTGTATGGTGTTTCCTGAAACACATAAGAAACAAAGCAACACAGTCTATGGCACTTCCACTTATGGTCCTATAGCTTACGGAAATTAAAATCAAAAACAGACAGCCACCCCAATATTTGGGACGGCTGTGTTCACAAGAAGCTCGTCTACAGTAACAGGTAAATATCCCAGAAAGCAAAATATGGATAAAGAAGTTGTGGCACGTACGTACAATGCAATATCACTCAGCAATGAAATCTGTGTCATCAGGCCCGTAGCGGCATAGTGAGTGGATGCAGGTACGGTGATTCTACGTGAACTACGTCACACAGAAAAAGAAACATCATAAGATATCACTAATACACGGAATGTAAACTTGACTACACATGAACTGAATTACAAAACAGAACAGGGTCTCAAATTTAGAAAACCAACTAGTGCTTGCTTATGGGGAAAGGTGCGTTGGGGTGCTTCATAAAACCAGAGACTGAAATTAGCACAGATAACTTTCCATAAGCCAAATATGTAATAGACAAGACCTACTCCTTGCTCAACGAAATGGACCCAACACCACATATTCAACGCCTAGGAATATACCTGACTAGGAAGAATCTTAAAACCCATGGATATATATGTCTCCGTAAGAGAATCAAGCGTGTGTACAGCGGCATAAACGCAGCAGTGAAAATCCGATAAATCCCATTATCAAAATAAATTTCAAAAAAAAATCATAAAGACAGTGAAATAGAGAGCAATTCTTAAATAATTCACTCAGGGCATGTGATGCAACCGGGATTTAACACATCTACACCCAGAGCTGGTTGAAACATAAGGCTGGACACTTCAGGCTGATAGCATTGGTGAGTTTCGGTGAGCAAATGCAGACCCTTTGAAGTCATACTGCATGGTACCCATTCCATGGGTCCCAACTCTCCAGGTTCAAGGGATTCTTCCTCCAGCTAAAACATGCATGGGAAACCAAGAGTATCGTCCACCATGTGATTGGGAAATGATTTAAAATGCATCTCAGTTTTCGTATCCTGGTCCTCGGGTTCACCATTCCAGATGCTTTACTAACACTCTCCCCGCTTGGAGAGTCAGTGCCTTTAACCTCCTCTTTGGCACAGCTTGCAATTTCTGTGCAAAATGAACAGGAATAGGGAGAACCAATGAGAGACTAGCTGTAGGTTTCTGCACGGGCAAATGTAACGCTCATTTCCCACCAGGAAGAGGAATTAACCAAAGGCTCAGCGTGCCCTGCCGGAAACAGATTAGGGCCTGAAGCAATCCTGCGGTTTTGTGCCCAGCTCACAAGAAAGCGAGTTGAAGAAAGGAGCTCAGGGGCACTGTAATTCACAAACCTGCAGAGTTATAAATGACAGCTATCCTCCAAAAATATATTGAAGTAAGCCTGCGAAGGGGAGTTGAAAGCGGGGCAGAATTTCAGGACAACGATTGCAGGGGGTAGACTGGAATTGCCCTGAAAGCATAGGAAAAGAGGCAGAACGTCGACAATGATGCACTTGGCCAAAAAGGGCGTATGTGTTTTTTCCTGAATATATTCAGGAAAAAACGCATACGCCCTTTTTGGCCAACCAAGCAAGCCTGTAAAGGAAATCTGCACTACAATGAAGTCTCACTGCCCCCCTGGCAAAAGGGCCATCTGAAAAAAGTGTAAAATCCAGAAAGGTAGGACAGGATATGGAGAACAGGGAGCCTTGTTATGCTGATTGGCAGGATGTAAATTGCCAGCAGCCACCCTGGAGAAGTGTATGGTGTTTCCTGAAACACGAAAGAAACAAAGCAACACAGCCTATGGCACTTCCACTTATGGTCCTATAGCTTACGGAAATTAAAATCAAAAACAGACAGCCACCCCAATATTTGAGACGGCTGTGTTCACAAGAAGCTCGTCTACAGTATCAGGTAAATATCCCAGAAAGCAAAAAATGGATAAAGAAGTTGTGGCACGTACGTACAATGCAATATCACTCAGCAATGAAATCTGTGTCATCAGGCCCATAGCGGCATAGTGAGTGGATGCAGGTACGGTGATTCTACGTGAACTACGTCACACAGAAAAAGAAACATCATAAGATATCATGAATACACGGAATGTAAACTTGACTACACATGAACTGAATTACAAAATAGAAAAGGGTCTCAAATTTAGAAAACCAACTAGTGCTTGCTTATGGGGAAAGGTGCCTTGGGGTGCTACATAAAACCAGAGACTGAAATTAGCACAGATAACTTTCCATAAGCCCAATATGTAATAGACAAGACCTACTCCTTGCTCAACGAAATGGACCCAACACCACATATTCAACGCCTAGGAATATACCTGACTAGGAAGAATCTTAAAACCCATGGATATATATGTCTCCGTAAGAGAATCAAGGGTGTGTACAGCGGCCGAAAGGCAGCAGTGAAAATCCGATAAATCCCATTATCAAAATAAATTTCGAAAACAAAACACAAAGACAGTGAAATAGAGAGCAATTCTTAAATAATTCACTCAGGGCATGTGATGCAACCGGGATTGACCACATCTACACCCAGAGCTGGTTGAGACATAAGGCTGGACACTTCAGGCTGATAGCATTGGTGAGTTTAGGTGAGCAAATGCACACCCTTTGAAGTCATACTGTATGGTACCTATTCCATGGGTCCCAACTCTTCAGGTTCAAGGGATTCTTCCTCCAGCTAAAACATGCATGTGAAACCCACAGTATGGTCCACCGTGTTATGGGGAAATGATTTAAAATGCATCTCAGTTTTCGTATCCTGGTCCTCGGGTTCACCATTCCAGATGATTTACTAACAGTCTCCCTGCTTGGAGAGTCAGTGCCTTTAACCTCCTGTTTGGCACAGCTTGCAATTTCTGTGCAAGATGAACAGGAATAGGGAGAACCAATGAGAGACTAGCTGTAGGTGTCTGCACGGGCAAATGTAACGCTCATTTCCCACCAGGAAGAGGAATTTACCAAAGGCTCAGCATGCCCTGCCCGAAACAGATTAGGGCCTGAAGCAATCCTGCGGTTTTGTGCCCAGCTCACAAGAAAGCGAGTTGAAGAAAGGAGCTCAGGGGCACTGTAATTCACAAACCTGCAGAGTTATAAATGACAGCTATCCTCCAAAAATATATTGAAGTAAGCCTGCGAAGGGGACTTGAAAGCGGGGCAGAATTTCAGGAAAACGATTGCAGGGGGTAGACTGGAATTGCCCTGAAAGCATAGGAAAAGAGGCAGAACGTCGACAATGATGCACTTGGCCAAAAAGGGCGTATGCGTTTTTTCCTGAATATATTCAGGAAAAAACGCATACGCCCTTTTTGGCCAACCAAGCAAGCCTGTAAAGGAAATCTGCACTACAATGAAGTCTCACTGCCCCCCGGGCAAGAGGGCCATCTGAAAAAAGTGTAAAATCCAGAAAGGTAGGACAGGATATGGAGAACAGGGAGCCTTGTTATGCTGATTGGCAGGATGTAAATTGCCAGCAGCCAGCCTGGAGAAGTGTATGGTGTTTCCTGAAACACATAAGAAACAAAGCAACACAGTCTATGGCACTTCCACTTATGGTCCTATAGCTTACGGAAATTAAAATCAAAAACAGACAGCCACCCCAATATTTGGGACGGCTGTGTTCACAAGAAGCTCGTCTACAGTAACAGGTAAATATCCCAGAAAGCAAAATATGGATAAAGAAGTTGTGGCACGTACGTACAATGCAATATCACTCAGCAATGAAATCTGTGTCATCAGGCCCGTAGCGGCATAGTGAGTGGATGCAGGTACGGTGATTCTACGTGAACTACGTCCCACAGAAAAAGAAACATCATAAGATATCACTAATACACGGAATGTAAACTTGACTACACATGAACTGAATTACAAAACAGAACAGGGTCTCAAATTTAGAAAACCAACTAGTGCTTGCTTATGGGGAAAGGTGCGTTGGGGTGCTTCATAAAACCAGAGACTGAAATTAGCACAGATAACTTTCCATAAGCCAAATATGTAATAGACAAGACCTACTCCTTGCTCAACGAAATGGACCCAACACCACATATTCAACGCCTAGGAATATACCTGACTAGGAAGAATCTTAAAACCCATGGATATATATGTCTCCGTAAGAGAATCAAGCGTGTGTACAGCGGCATAAACGCAGCAGTGAAAATCCGATAAATCCCATTATCAAAATAAATTTCAAAAAAAAATCATAAAGACAGTGAAATAGAGAGCAATTCTTAAATAATTCACTCAGGACATGTGATGCAACCGGGATTTAACACATCTACACCCAGAGCTGGTTGAGACATAAGGCTGGACACTTCAGGCTGATAGCATTGGTGAGTTTCGGTGAGCAAATGCAGACCCTTTGAAGTCATACTGCATGGTACCCATTCCATGGGTCCCAACTCTCCAGGTTCAAGGGATTCTTCCTCCAGCTAAAACATGCATGGGAAACCAAGAGTATCGTCCACCATGTGATTGGGAAATGATTTAAAATGCATCTCAGTTTTCGTATCCTGGTCCTCGGGTTCACCATTCCAGATGCTTTACTAACACTCTCCCCGCTTGGAGAGTCAGTGCCTTTAACCTCCTCTTTGGCACAGCTTGCAATTTCTGTGCAAAATGAACAGGAATAGGGAGAACCAATGAGAGACTAGCTGTAGGTGTCTGCACGGGCAAATGTAACGCTCATTGCCCACCAGGAAGAGGAATTAAACAAAGGCTCAGTGTGCCCTGCCGGAAACAGATTAGGGCCTGAAGCAATCCTGCGGTTTTGTGCCCAGCTCACAAGAAAGCGAGTTGAAGAAAGGAGCTCAGGGGCACTGTAATTCACAAACCTGCAGAGTTATAAATGACAGCTTTCCTCCAAAAATATATTGAAGTAAGCCTGCGAAGGGGACTTGAAAGCGGGGCAGAATTTCAGGAAAACGATTGCAGGGGGTAGACTGGAATTGCCCTGAAAGCATAGGAAAAGAGGCAGAACGTCGACAATGATGCACTTGGCCAAAAAGGGCGTATGCGTTTTTTCCTGAATATATTCAGGAAAAAACGCATACGCCCTTTTTGGCCAACCAAGCAAGCCTGTAAATGAAATCTGCACTACAATGAAGTCTCACTGCCCCCCTGGCAAAAGGGCCATCTGAAAAAAGTGTAAAATCCAGAAAGGTAGGACAGGATATGGAGAACAGGGAGCCTTGTTATGCTGATTGGCAGGATGTAAGTTGCCAGCAGCCACCCTGGAGAAGTGTATGGTGTTTCCTGAAAAACGAAAGAAACAAAGCAACACAGCCTATGGCACTTCCACTTATGGTCCTATAGCTTACGGAAATTAAAATCAAAAACAGACAGCCACCCCAATATTTGAGACGGCTGTGTTCACAAGAAGCTCGTCTACAGTATCAGGTAAATATCCCAGAAAGCAAAAAATGGATAAAGAACTTGTGGCACGTACGTACAATGCAATATCACTCAGCAATGAAATCTGTGTCATCAGGCCCATAGCGGCATAGTGAGTGGATGCAGGTACGGTGATTCTACGTGAACTACGTCACACAGAAAAAGAAACATCATAAGATATCACGAATACACGGAATGTAAACTTGACTACACATGAACTGAATTACAAAATAGAAAAGGGTCTCAAATTTAGAAAACCAACTAGTGCTTGCTTATGGGGAAAGGATCCTTGGGGTGCTGCATAAAACCAGAGACTGAAATTAGCACAGATAACTTTCCATAAGCCCAATATGTAATAGACAAGACCTACTCCTTGCTCAACCAAATGGACCCAACACCACATATTCAACGCCTAGGAATATACCTGACTAGGAAGAATCTTAAAACCCATGGATATATATGTCTCCGTAAGAGAATCAAGGGTGTGTACAGCGGCCAAAAGGCAGCAGTGAAAATCCGATAAATCCCATTATCAAAATAAATTTCGAAAACAAAACACAAAGACAGTGAAATAGACAGCAATTCTTAAATAATTCACTCAGGGCATGTGATGCAACCGGGATTGACCACATCTACACCCAGAGCTGGTTGAGACATAAGGCTGGACACTTCAGGCTGATAGCATTGGTGAGTTTAGGTGAGCAAATGCACACCCTTTGAAGTCATACTGTATGGTACCTATTCCATGGGTCCCAACTCTTCAGGTTCAAGGGATTCTTCCTCCAGCTAAAACATGCATGTGAAACCCACAGTATGGTCCACCGTGTTATGGGGAAATGATTTAAAATGCATCTCAGTTTTCGTATCCTGGTCCTCGGGTTCACCATTCCAGATGATTTACTAACAGTCTCCCTGCTTGGAGAGTCAGTGCCTTTAACCTCCTGTTTGGCACAGCTTGCAATTTCTGTGCAAGATGAACAGGAATAGGGAGAACCAATGAGAGACTAGCTGTAGGTGTCTGCACGGGCAAATGTAATGCTCATTTCCCACCAGGAAGAGGAATTTACCAAAGGCTCAGCATGCCCTGCCCGAAACAGATTAGGGCCTGAAGCAATCCTGAGGTTTTGTGCCCAGTTCACAAGAAAGCGAGTTGAAGAAAGGAGCTCAGGGGCACTGTAATTCACAAACCTGCAGAGTTATAAATGACAGCTATCCTCCAAAAATATATTGAAGTAAGCCTGCGAAGGGGACTTGAAAGCGGGGCAGAATTTCAGGAAAACGATTGCAGGGGGTAGACTGGAATTGCCCTGAAAGCATAGGAAAAGAGGCAGAACGTCGACAATGATGCACTTGGCCAAAAAGGGCGTATGCGTTTTTTCCTGAATATATTCAGGAAAAAACGCATACGCCCTTTTTGGCCAACCAAGCAAGCCTGTAAAGGAAATCTGCACTACAATGAAGTCTCACTGCCCCCCGGGCAAGAGGGCCATCTGAAAAAAGTGTAAAATCCAGAAAGGTAGGACAGGATATGGAGAACAGGGAGCCTTGTTATGCTGATTGGCAGGATGTAAATTGCCAGCAGCCAGCCTGGAGAAGTGTATGGTGTTTCCTGAAACACATAAGAAACAAAGCAACACAGTCTATGGCACTTCCACTTATGGTCCTATAGCTTACGGAAATTAAAATCAAAAACAGACAGCCACCCCAATATTTGGGACGGCTGTGTTCACAAGAAGCTCGTCTACAGTAACAGGTAAATATCCCAGAAAGCAAAATATGGATAAAGAAGTTGTGGCACGTACGTACAATGCAATATCACTCAGCAATGAAATCTGTGTCATCAGGCCCGTAGCGGCATAGTGAGTGGATGCAGGTACGGTGATTCTACGTGAACTACGTCACACAGAAAAAGAAACATCATAAGATATCACTAATACACGGAATGTAAACTTGACTACACATGAACTGAATTACAAAACAGAACAGGGTCTCAAATTTAGAAAACCAACTAGTGCTTGCTTATGGGGAAAGGTGCGTTGGGGTGCTTCATAAAACCAGAGACTGAAATTAGCACAGATAACTTTCCATAAGCCAAATATGTAATAGACAAGACCTACTCCTTGCTCAACGAAATGGACCCAACACCACATATTCAACGCCTAGGAATATACCTGACTAGGAAGAATCTTAAAACCCATGGATATATATGTCTCCGTAAGAGAATCAAGCGTGTGTACAGCGGCATAAACGCAGCAGTGAAAATCCGATAAATCCCATTATCAAAATAAATTTCAAAAAAAAATCATAAAGACAGTGAAATAGAGAGCAATTCTTAAATAATTCACTCAGGGCATGTGATGCAACCGGGATTTAACACATCTACACCCAGAGCTGGTTGAAACATAAGGCTGGACACTTCAGGCTGATAGCATTGGTGAGTTTCGGTGAGCAAATGCAGACCCTTTGAAGTCATACTGCATGGTACCCATTCCATGGGTCCCAACTCTCCAGGTTCAAGGGATTCTTCCTCCAGCTAAAACATGCATGGGAAACCAAGAGTATCGTCCACCATGTGATTGGGAAATGATTTAAAATGCATCTCAGTTTTCGTATCCTGGTCCTCGGGTTCACCATTCCAGATGCTTTACTAACACTCTCCCCGCTTGGAGAGTCAGTGCCTTTAACCTCCTCTTTGGCACAGCTTGCAATTTCTGTGCAAAATGAACAGGAATAGGGAGAACCAATGAGAGACTAGCTGTAGGTTTCTGCACGGGCAAATGTAACGCTCATTTCCCACCAGGAAGAGGAATTAACCAAAGGCTCAGCGTGCCCTGCCGGAAACAGATTAGGGCCTGAAGCAATCCTGCGGTTTTGTGCCCAGCTCACAAGAAAGCGAGTTGAAGAAAGGAGCTCAGGGGCACTGTAATTCACAAACCTGCAGAGTTATAAATGACAGCTATCCTCCAAAAATATATTGAAGTAAGCCTGCGAAGGGGAGTTGAAAGCGGGGCAGAATTTCAGGAAAACGATTGCAGGGGGTAGACTGGAATTGCCCTGAAAGCATAGGAAAAGAGGCAGAACGTCGACAATGATGCACTTGGCCAAAAAGGGCGTATGTGTTTTTTCCTGAATATATTCAGGAAAAAACGCATACGCCCTTTTTGGCCAACCAAACAAGCCTGTAAAGGAAATCTGCACTACAATGAAGTCTCACTGCCCCCCTGGCAAAAGGGCCATCTGAAAAAAGTGTAAAATCCAGAAAGGTAGGACAGGATATGGAGAACAGGGAGCCTTGTTATGCTGATTGGCAGGATGTAAATTGCCAGCAGCCACCCTGGAGAAGTGTATGGTGTTTCCTGAAACACGAAAGAAACAAAGCAACACAGCCTATGGCACTTCCACTTATGGTCCTATAGCTTACGGAAATTAAAATCAAAAACAGACAGCCACCCCAATATTTGAGACGGCTGTGTTCACAAGAAGCTCGTCTACAGTATCAGGTAAATATCCCAGAAAGCAAAAAATGGATAAAGAACTTGTGGCACGTACGTACAATGCAATATCACTCAGCAATGAAATCTGTGTCATCAGGCCCATAGCGGCATAGTGAGTGGATGCAGGTACGGTGATTCTACGTGAACTACGTCACACAGAAAAAGAAACATCATAAGATATCATGAATACACGGAATGTAAACTTGACTACACATGAACTGAATTACAAAATAGAAAAGGGTCTCAAATTTAGAAAACCAACTAGTGCTTGCTTATGGGGAAAGGTGCCTTGGGGTGCTACATAAAACCAGAGACTGAAATTAGCACAGATAACTTTCCATAAGCCCAATATGTAATAGACAAGACCTACTCCTTGCTCAACGAAATGGACCCAACACCACATATTCAACGCCTAGGAATATACCTGACTAGGAAGAATCTTAAAACCCATGGATATATATGTCTCCGTAAGAGAATCAAGGGTGTGTACAGCGGCCGAAAGGCAGCAGTGAAAATCCGATAAATCCCATTATCAAAATAAATTTCGAAAACAAAACACAAAGACAGTGAAATAGAGAGCAATTCTTAAATAATTCACTCAGGGCATGTGATGCAACCGGGATTGACCACATCTACACCCAGAGCTGGTTGAGACATAAGGCTGGACACTTCAGGCTGATAGCATTGGTGAGTTTAGGTGAGCAAATGCACACCCTTTGAAGTCATACTGTATGGTACCTATTCCATGGGTCCCAACTCTTCAGGTTCAAGGGATTCTTCCTCCAGCTAAAACATGCATGTGAAACCCACAGTATGGTCCACCGTGTTATGGGGAAATGATTTAAAATGCATCTCAGTTTTCGTATCCTGGTCCTCGGGTTCACCATTCCAGATGATTTACTAACAGTCTCCCTGCTTGGAGAGTCAGTGCCTTTAACCTCCTGTTTGGCACAGCTTGCAATTTCTGTGCAAGATGAACAGGAATAGGGAGAACCAATGAGAGACTAGCTGTAGGTGTCTGCACGGGCAAATGTAACGCTCATTTCCCACCAGGAAGAGGAATTTACCAAAGGCTCAGCATGCCCTGCCCGAAACAGATTAGGGCCTGAAGCAATCCTGCGGTTTTGTGCCCAGCTCACAAGAAAGCGAGTTGAAGAAAGGAGCTCAGGGGCACTGTAATTCACAAACCTGCAGAGTTATAAATGACAGCTATCCTCCAAAAATATATTGAAGTAAGCCTGCGAAGGGGACTTGAAAGCGGGGCAGAATTTCAGGAAAACGATTGCAGGGGGTAGACTGGAATTGCCCTGAAAGCATAGGAAAAGAGGCAGAACGTCGACAATGATGCACTTGGCCAAAAAGGGCGTATGCGTTTTTTCCTGAATATATTCAGGAAAAAACGCATACGCCCTTTTTGGCCAACCAAGCAAGCCTGTAAAGGAAATCTGCACTACAATGAAGTCTCACTGCCCCCCGGGCAAGAGGGCCATCTGAAAAAAGTGTAAAATCCAGAAAGGTAGGACAGGATATGGAGAACAGGGAGCCTTGTTATGCTGATTGGCAGGATGTAAATTGCCAGCAGCCAGCCTGGAGAAGTGTATGGTGTTTCCTGAAACACATAAGAAACAAAGCAACACAGTCTATGGCACTTCCACTTATGGTCCTATAGCTTACGGAAATTAAAATCAAAAACAGACAGCCACCCCAATATTTGGGACGGCTGTGTTCACAAGAAGCTCGTCTACAGTAACAGGTAAATATCCCAGAAAGCAAAATATGGATAAAGAAGTTGTGGCACGTACGTACAATGCAATATCACTCAGCAATGAAATCTGTGTCATCAGGCCCGTAGCGGCATAGTGAGTGGATGCAGGTACGGTGATTCTACGTGAACTACGTCACACAGAAAAAGAAACATCATAAGATATCACTAATACACGGAATGTAAACTTGACTACACATGAACTGAATTACAAAACAGAACAGGGTCTCAAATTTAGAAAACCAACTAGTGCTTGCTTATGGGGAAAGGTGCGTTGGGGTGCTTCATAAAACCAGAGACTGAAATTAGCACAGATAACTTTCCATAAGCCAAATATGTAATAGACAAGACCTACTCCTTGCTCAACGAAATGGACCCAACACCACATATTCAACGCCTAGGAATATACCTGACTAGGAAGAATCTTAAAACCCATGGATATATATGTCTCCGTAAGAGAATCAAGCGTGTGTACAGCGGCATAAACGCAGCAGTGAAAATCCGATAAATCCCATTATCAAAATAAATTTCAAAAAAAAATCATAAAGACAGTGAAATAGAGAGCAATTCTTAAATAATTCACTCAGGACATGTGATGCAACCGGGATTTAACACATCTACACCCAGAGCTGGTTGAGACATAAGGCTGGACACTTCAGGCTGATAGCATTGGTGAGTTTCGGTGAGCAAATGCAGACCCTTTGAAGTCATACTGCATGGTACCCATTCCATGGGTCCCAACTCTCCAGGTTCAAGGGATTCTTCCTCCAGCTAAAACATGCATGGGAAACCAAGAGTATCGTCCACCATGTGATTGGGAAATGATTTAAAATGCATCTCAGTTTTCGTATCCTGGTCCTCGGGTTCACCATTCCAGATGCTTTACTAACACTCTCCCCGCTTGGAGAGTCAGTGCCTTTAACCTCCTCTTTGGCACAGCTTGCAATTTCTGTGCAAAATGAACAGGAATAGGGAGAACCAATGAGAGACTAGCTGTAGGTGTCTGCACGGGCAAATGTAACGCTCATTGCCCACCAGGAAGAGGAATTAAACAAAGGCTCAGTGTGCCCTGCCGGAAACAGATTAGGGCCTGAAGCAATCCTGCGGTTTTGTGCCCAGCTCACAAGAAAGCGAGTTGAAGAAAGGAGCTCAGGGGCACTGTAATTCACAAACCTGCAGAGTTATAAATGACAGCTTTCCTCCAAAAATATATTGAAGTAAGCCTGCGAAGGGGACTTGAAAGCGGGGCAGAATTTCAGGAAAACGATTGCAGGGGGTAGACTGGAATTGCCCTGAAAGCATAGGAAAAGAGGCAGAACGTCGACAATGATGCACTTGGCCAAAAAGGGCGTATGCGTTTTTTCCTGAATATATTCAGGAAAAAACGCATACGCCCTTTTTGGCCAACCAAACAAGCCTGTAAATGAAATCTGCACTACAATGAAGTCTCACTGCCCCCCTGGCAAAAGGGCCATCTGAAAAAAGTGTAAAATCCAGAAAGGTAGGACAGGATATGGAGAACAGGGAGCCTTGTTATGCTGATTGGCAGGATGTAAGTTGCCAGCAGCCACCCTGGAGAAGTGTATGGTGTTTCCTGAAAAACGAAAGAAACAAAGCAACACAGCCTATGGCACTTCCACTTATGGTCCTATAGCTTACGGAAATTAAAATCAAAAACAGACAGCCACCCCAATATTTGAGACGGCTGTGTTCACAAGAAGCTCGTCTACAGTATCAGGTAAATATCCCAGAAAGCAAAAAATGGATAAAGAACTTGTGGCACGTACGTACAATGCAATATCACTCAGCAATGAAATCTGTGTCATCAGGCCCATAGCGGCATAGTGAGTGGATGCAGGTACGGTGATTCTACGTGAACTACGTCACACAGAAAAAGAAACATCATAAGATATCACGAATACACGGAATGTAAACTTGACTACACATGAACTGAATTACAAAATAGAAAAGGGTCTCAAATTTAGAAAACCAACTAGTGCTTGCTTATGGGGAAAGGATCCTTGGGGTGCTGCATAAAACCAGAGACTGAAATTAGCACAGATAACTTTCCATAAGCCCAATATGTAATAGACAAGACCTACTCCTTGCTCAACCAAATGGACCCAACACCACATATTCAACGCCTAGGAATATACCTGACTAGGAAGAATCTTAAAACCCATGGATATATATGTCTCCGTAAGAGAATCAAGGGTGTGTACAGCGGCCAAAAGGCAGCAGTGAAAATCCGATAAATCCCATTATCAAAATAAATTTCGAAAACAAAACACAAAGACAGTGAAATAGACAGCAATTCTTAAATAATTCACTCAGGGCATGTGATGCAACCGGGATTGACCACATCTACACCCAGAGCTGGTTGAGACATAAGGCTGGACACTTCAGGCTGATAGCATTGGTGAGTTTAGGTGAGCAAATGCACACCCTTTGAAGTCATACTGTATGGTACCTATTCCATGGGTCCCAACTCTTCAGGTTCAAGGGATTCTTCCTCCAGCTAAAACATGCATGTGAAACCCACAGTATGGTCCACCGTGTTATGGGGAAATGATTTAAAATGCATCTCAGTTTTCGTATCCTGGTCCTCGGGTTCACCATTCCAGATGATTTACTAACAGTCTCCCTGCTTGGAGAGTCAGTGCCTTTAACCTCCTGTTTGGCACAGCTTGCAATTTCTGTGCAAGATGAACAGGAATAGGGAGAACCAATGAGAGACTAGCTGTAGGTGTCTGCACGGGCAAATGTAACGCTCATTTCCCACCAGGAAGAGGAATTTACCAAAGGTTCAGCATGCCCTGCCCGAAACAGATTAGGGCCTGAAGCAATCCTGAGGTTTTGTGCCCAGTTCACAAGAAAGCGAGTTGAAGAAAGGAGCTCAGGGGCACTGTAATTCACAAACCTGCAGAGTTATAAATGACAGCTATCCTCCAAAAATATATTGAAGTAAGCCTGCGAAGGGGACTTGAAAGCGGGGCAGAATTTCAGGAAAACGATTGCAGGGGGTAGACTGGAATTGCCCTGAAAGCATAGGAAAAGAGGCAGAACGTCGACAATGATGCACTTGGCCAAAAAGGGCGTATGCGTTTTTTCCTGAATATATTCAGGAAAAAACGCATACGCCCTTTTTGGCCAACCAAGCAAGCCTGTAAAGGAAATCTGCACTACAATGAAGTCTCACTGCCCCCCGGGCAAGAGGGCCATCTGAAAAAAGTGTAAAATCCAGAAAGGTAGGACAGGATATGGAGAACAGGGAGCCTTGTTATGCTGATTGGCAGGATGTAAATTGCCAGCAGCCACCCTGGAGAAGTGTATGGTGTTTCCTGAAACACGAAAGAAACAAAGCAACACAGCCTATGGCACTTCCACTTATGGTCCTATAGCTTACGGAAATTAAAATCAAAAACAGACAGCCACCCCAATATTTGAGACGGCTGTGTTCACAAGAAGCTCGTCTACAGTATCAGGTAAATATCCCAGAAAGCAAAAAATGGATAAAGAACTTGTGGCACGTACGTACAATGCAATATCACTCAGCAATGAAATCTGTGTCATCAGGCCCATAGCGGCATAGTGAGTGGATGCAGGTACGGTGATTCTACGTGAACTACGTCACACAGAAAAAGAAACATCATAAGATATCATGAATACACGGAATGTAAACTTGACTACACATGAACTGAATTACAAAATAGAAAAGGGTCTCAAATTTAGAAAACCAACTAGTGCTTGCTTATGGGGAAAGGTGCCTTGGGGTGCTACATAAAACCAGAGACTGAAATTAGCACAGATAACTTTCCATAAGCCCAATATGTAATAGACAAGACCTACTCCTTGCTCAACGAAATGGACCCAACACCACATATTCAACGCCTAGGAATATACCTGACTAGGAAGAATCTTAAAACCCATGGATATATATGTCTCCGTAAGAGAATCAAGGGTGTGTACAGCGGCCGAAAGGCAGCAGTGAAAATCCGATAAATCCCATTATCAAAATAAATTTCGAAAACAAAACACAAAGACAGTGAAATAGAGAGCAATTCTTAAATAATTCACTCAGGGCATGTGATGCAACCGGGATTGACCACATCTACACCCAGAGCTGGTTGAGACATAAGGCTGGACACTTCAGGCTGATAGCATTGGTGAGTTTAGGTGAGCAAATGCACACCCTTTGAAGTCATACTGTATGGTACCTATTCCATGGGTCCCAACTCTTCAGGTTCAAGGGATTCTTCCTCCAGCTAAAACATGCATGTGAAACCCACAGTATGGTCCACCGTGTTATGGGGAAATGATTTAAAATGCATCTCAGTTTTCGTATCCTGGTCCTCGGGTTCACCATTCCAGATGATTTACTAACAGTCTCCCTGCTTGGAGAGTCAGTGCCTTTAACCTCCTGTTTGGCACAGCTTGCAATTTCTGTGCAAGATGAACAGGAATAGGGAGAACCAATGAGAGACTAGCTGTAGGTGTCTGCACGGGCAAATGTAACGCTCATTTCCCACCAGGAAGAGGAATTTACCAAAGGCTCAGCATGCCCTGCCCGAAACAGATTAGGGCCTGAAGCAATCCTGCGGTTTTGTGCCCAGCTCACAAGAAAGCGAGTTGAAGAAAGGAGCTCAGGGGCACTGTAATTCACAAACCTGCAGAGTTATAAATGACAGCTATCCTCCAAAAATATATTGAAGTAAGCCTGCGAAGGGGACTTGAAAGCGGGGCAGAATTTCAGGAAAACGATTGCAGGGGGTAGACTGGAATTGCCCTGAAAGCATAGGAAAAGAGGCAGAACGTCGACAATGATGCACTTGGCCAAAAAGGGCGTATGCGTTTTTTCCTGAATATATTCAGGAAAAAACGCATACGCCCTTTTTGGCCAACCAAGCAAGCCTGTAAAGGAAATCTGCACTACAATGAAGTCTCACTGCCCCCCGGGCAAGAGGGCCATCTGAAAAAAGTGTAAAATCCAGAAAGGTAGGACAGGATATGGAGAACAGGGAGCCTTGTTATGCTGATTGGCAGGATGTAAATTGCCAGCAGCCAGCCTGGAGAAGTGTATGGTGTTTCCTGAAACACATAAGAAACAAAGCAACACAGTCTATGGCACTTCCACTTATGGTCCTATAGCTTACGGAAATTAAAATCAAAAACAGACAGCCACCCCAATATTTGGGACGGCTGTGTTCACAAGAAGCTCGTCTACAGTAACAGGTAAATATCCCAGAAAGCAAAATATGGATAAAGAAGTTGTGGCACGTACGTACAATGCAATATCACTCAGCAATGAAATCTGTGTCATCAGGCCCGTAGCGGCATAGTGAGTGGATGCAGGTACGGTGATTCTACGTGAACTACGTCACACAGAAAAAGAAACATCATAAGATATCACTAATACACGGAATGTAAACTTGACTACACATGAACTGAATTACAAAACAGAACAGGGTCTCAAATTTAGAAAACCAACTAGTGCTTGCTTATGGGGAAAGGTGCGTTGGGGTGCTTCATAAAACCAGAGACTGAAATTAGCACAGATAACTTTCCATAAGCCAAATATGTAATAGACAAGACCTACTCCTTGCTCAACGAAATGGACCCAACACCACATATTCAACGCCTAGGAATATACCTGACTAGGAAGAATCTTAAAACCCATGGATATATATGTCTCCGTAAGAGAATCAAGCGTGTGTACAGCGGCATAAACGCAGCAGTGAAAATCCGATAAATCCCATTATCAAAATAAATTTCAAAAAAAAATCATAAAGACAGTGAAATAGAGAGCAATTCTTAAATAATTCACTCAGGACATGTGATGCAACCGGGATTTAACACATCTACACCCAGAGCTGGTTGAGACATAAGGCTGGACACTTCAGGCTGATAGCATTGGTGAGTTTCGGTGAGCAAATGCAGACCCTTTGAAGTCATACTGCATGGTACCCATTCCATGGGTCCCAACTCTCCAGGTTCAAGGGATTCTTCCTCCAGCTAAAACATGCATGGGAAACCAAGAGTATCGTCCACCATGTGATTGGGAAATGATTTAAAATGCATCTCAGTTTTCGTATCCTGGTCCTCGGGTTCACCATTCCAGATGCTTTACTAACACTCTCCCCGCTTGGAGAGTCAGTGCCTTTAACCTCCTCTTTGGCACAGCTTGCAATTTCTGTGCAAAATGAACAGGAATAGGGAGAACCAATGAGAGACTAGCTGTAGGTGTCTGCACGGGCAAATGTAACGCTCATTGCCCACCAGGAAGAGGAATTAAACAAAGGCTCAGTGTGCCCTGCCGGAAACAGATTAGGGCCTGAAGCAATCCTGCGGTTTTGTGCCCAGCTCACAAGAAAGCGAGTTGAAGAAAGGAGCTCAGGGGCACTGTAATTCACAAACCTGCAGAGTTATAAATGACAGCTTTCCTCCAAAAATATATTGAAGTAAGCCTGCGAAGGGGACTTGAAAGCGGGGCAGAATTTCAGGAAAACGATTGCAGGGGGTAGACTGGAATTGCCCTGAAAGCATAGGAAAAGAGGCAGAACGTCGACAATGATGCACTTGGCCAAAAAGGGCGTATGCGTTTTTTCCTGAATATATTCAGGAAAAAACGCATACGCCCTTTTTGGCCAACCAAACAAGCCTGTAAATGAAATCTGCACTACAATGAAGTCTCACTGCCCCCCTGGCAAAAGGGCCATCTGAAAAAAGTGTAAAATCCAGAAAGGTAGGACAGGATATGGAGAACAGGGAGCCTTGTTATGCTGATTGGCAGGATGTAAGTTGCCAGCAGCCACCCTGGAGAAGTGTATGGTGTTTCCTGAAAAACGAAAGAAACAAAGCAACACAGCCTATGGCACTTCCACTTATGGTCCTATAGCTTACGGAAATTAAAATCAAAAACAGACAGCCACCCCAATATTTGAGACGGCTGTGTTCACAAGAAGCTCGTCTACAGTATCAGGTAAATATCCCAGAAAGCAAAAAATGGATAAAGAACTTGTGGCACGTACGTACAATGCAATATCACTCAGCAATGAAATCTGTGTCATCAGGCCCATAGCGGCATAGTGAGTGGATGCAGGTACGGTGATTCTACGTGAACTACGTCACACAGAAAAAGAAACATCATAAGATATCACGAATACACGGAATGTAAACTTGACTACACATGAACTGAATTACAAAATAGAAAAGGGTCTCAAATTTAGAAAACCAACTAGTGCTTGCTTATGGGGAAAGGATCCTTGGGGTGCTGCATAAAACCAGAGACTGAAATTAGCACAGATAACTTTCCATAAGCCCAATATGTAATAGACAAGACCTACTCCTTGCTCAACCAAATGGACCCAACACCACATATTCAACGCCTAGGAATATACCTGACTAGGAAGAATCTTAAAACCCATGGATATATATGTCTCCGTAAGAGAATCAAGGGTGTGTACAGCGGCCAAAAGGCAGCAGTGAAAATCCGATAAATCCCATTATCAAAATAAATTTCGAAAACAAAACACAAAGACAGTGAAATAGACAGCAATTCTTAAATAATTCACTCAGGGCATGTGATGCAACCGGGATTGACCACATCTACACCCAGAGCTGGTTGAGACATAAGGCTGGACACTTCAGGCTGATAGCATTGGTGAGTTTAGGTGAGCAAATGCACACCCTTTGAAGTCATACTGTATGGTACCTATTCCATGGGTCCCAACTCTTCAGGTTCAAGGGATTCTTCCTCCAGCTAAAACATGCATGTGAAACCCACAGTATGGTCCACCGTGTTATGGGGAAATGATTTAAAATGCATCTCAGTTTTCGTATCCTGGTCCTCGGGTTCACCATTCCAGATGATTTACTAACAGTCTCCCTGCTTGGAGAGTCAGTGCCTTTAACCTCCTGTTTGGCACAGCTTGCAATTTCTGTGCAAGATGAACAGGAATAGGGAGAACCAATGAGAGACTAGCTGTAGGTGTCTGCACGGGCAAATGTAACGCTCATTTCCCACCAGGAAGAGGAATTTACCAAAGGTTCAGCATGCCCTGCCCGAAACAGATTAGGGCCTGAAGCAATCCTGAGGTTTTGTGCCCAGTTCACAAGAAAGCGAGTTGAAGAAAGGAGCTCAGGGGCACTGTAATTCACAAACCTGCAGAGTTATAAATGACAGCTATCCTCCAAAAATATATTGAAGTAAGCCTGCGAAGGGGACTTGAAAGCGGGGCAGAATTTCAGGAAAACGATTGCAGGGGGTAGACTGGAATTGCCCTGAAAGCATAGGAAAAGAGGCAGAACGTCGACAATGATGCACTTGGCCAAAAAGGGCGTATGCGTTTTTTCCTGAATATATTCAGGAAAAAACGCATACGCCCTTTTTGGCCAACCAAGCAAGCCTGTAAAGGAAATCTGCACTACAATGAAGTCTCACTGCCCCCCGGGCAAGAGGGCCATCTGAAAAAAGTGTAAAATCCAGAAAGGTAGGACAGGATATGGAGAACAGGGAGCCTTGTTATGCTGATTGGCAGGATGTAAATTGCCAGCAGCCAGCCTGGAGAAGTGTATGGTGTTTCCTGAAACACATAAGAAACAAAGCAACACAGTCTATTGCACTTCCACTTATGGTCCTATAGCTTACGGAAATTAAAATCAAAAACAGACAGCCACCCCAATATTTGGGACGGCTGTGTTCACAAGAAGCTCGTCTACAGTAACAGGTAAATATCCCAGAAAGCAAAATATGGATAAAGAAGTTGTGGCACGTACGTACAATGCAATATCACTCAGCAATGAAATCTGTGTCATCAGGCCCGTAGCGGCATAGTGAGTGGATGCAGGTACGGTGATTCTACGTGAACTACGTCACACAGAAAAAGAAACATCATAAGATATCACTAATACACGGAATGTAAACTTGACTATACATGAACTGAATTACAAAACAGAACAGGGTCTCAAATTTAGAAAACCAACTAGTGCTTGCTTATGGGGAAAGGTGCGTTGGGGTGCTTCATAAAACCAGAGACTGAAATTAGCACAGATAACTTTCCATAAGCCAAATATGTAATAGACAAGACCTACTCCTTGCTCAACGAAATGGACCCAACACCACATATTCAACGCCTAGGAATATACCTGACTAGGAAGAATCTTAAAACCCATGGATATATATGTCTCCGTAAGAGAATCAAGCGTGTGTACAGCGGCATAAACGCAGCAGTGAAAATCCGATAAATCCCATTATCAAAATAAATTTCAAAAAAAAATCATAAAGACAGTGAAATAGAGAGCAATTCTTAAATAATTCACTCAGGGCATGTGATGCAACCGGGATTTAACACATCTACACCCAGAGCTGGTTGAGACATAAGGCTGGACACTTCAGGCTGATAGCATTGGTGAGTTTCGGTGAGCAAATGCAGACCCTTTGAAGTCATACTGCATGGTACCCATTCCATGGGTCCCAACTCTCCAGGTTCAAGGGATTCTTCCTCCAGCTAAAACATGCATGGGAAACCAAGAGTATCGTCCACCATGTGATTGGGAAATGATTTAAAATGCATCTCAGTTTTCGTATCCTGGTCCTCGGGTTCACCATTCCAGATGCTTTACTAACACTCTCCCCGCTTGGAGAGTCAGTGCCTTTAACCTCCTCTTTGGCACAGCTTGCAATTTCTGTGCAAAATGAACAGGAATAGGGAGAACCAATGAGAGACTAGCTGTAGGTGTCTGCACGGGCAAATGTAACGCTCATTGCCCACCAGGAAGAGGAATTAAACAAAGGCTCAGTGTGCCCTGCCGGAAACAGATTAGGGCCTGAAGCAATCCTGCGGTTTTGTGCCCAGCTCACAAGAAAGCGAGTTGAAGAAAGGAGCTCAGGGGCACTGTAATTCACAAACCTGCAGAGTTATAAATGACAGCTTTCCTCCAAAAATATATTGAAGTAAGCCTGCGAAGGGGACTTGAAAGCGGGGCAGAATTTCAGGAAAACGATTGCAGGGGGTAGACTGGAATTGCCCTGAAAGCATAGGAAAAGAGGCAGAACGTCGACAATGATGCACTTGGCCAAAAAGGGCGTATGCGTTTTTTCCTGAATATATTCAGGAAAAAACGCATACGCCCTTTTTGGCCAACCAAGCAAGCCTGTAAATGAAATCTGCACTACAATGAAGTCTCACTGCCCCCCTGGCAAAAGGGCCATCTGAAAAAAGTGTAAAATCCAGAAAGGTAGGACAGGATATGGAGAACAGGGAGCCTTGTTATGCTGATTGGCAGGATGTAAGTTGCCAGCAGCCACCCTGGAGAAGTGTATGGTGTTTCCTGAAAAACGAAAGAAACAAAGCAACACAGCCTATGGCACTTCCACTTATGGTCCTATAGCTTACGGAAATTAAAATCAAAAACAGACAGCCACCCCAATATTTGAGACGGCTGTGTTCACAAAAAGCTCGTCTACAGTATCAGGTAAATATCCCAGAAAGCAAAAAATGGATAAAGAACTTGTGGCACGTACGTACAATGCAATATCACTCAGCAATGAAATCTGTGTCATCAGGCCCATAGCGGCATAGTGAGTGGATGCAGGTACGGTGATTCTACGTGAACTACGTCACACAGAAAAAGAAACATCATAAGATATCACGAATACACGGAATGTAAACTTGACTACACATGAACTGAATTACAAAATAGAAAAGGGTCTCAAATTTAGAAAACCAACTAGTGCTTGCTTATGGGGAAAGGTGCCTTGGGGAGCTGCATAAAACCAGAGACTGAAATTAGCACAGATAACTTTCCATAAACCCAATATGTAATAGACAAGACCTACTCCTTGCTCAACGAAATGGACCCAACACCACATATTCAACGCCTAGGAATATACCTGACTAGGAAGAATCTTAAAACCCATGGATATATATGTCTCCGTAAGAGAATCAAGGGTGTGTACAGCGGCCAAAAGGCAGCAGTGAAAATCCGATAAATCCCATTATCAAAATAAATTTCGAAAACAAAACACAAAGACAGTGAAATAGAGAGCAATTCTTAAATAATTCACTCAGGGCATGTGATGCAACCGGGATTGACCACATCTACACCCAGAGCTGGTTGAGACATAAGGCTGGACACTTCAGGCTGATAGCATTGGTGAGTTTAGGTGAGCAAATGCACACCCTTTGAAGTCATACTGTATGGTACCTATTCCATGGGTCCCAACTCTTCAGGTTCAAGGGATTCTTCCTCCAGCTAAAACATGCATGTGAAACCCACAGTATGGTCCACCGTGTTATGGGGAAATGATTTAAAATGCATCTCAGTTTTCGTATCCTGGTCCTCGGGTTCACCATTCCAGATGATTTACTAACAGTCTCCCTGCTTGGAGAGTCAGTGCCTTTAACCTCCTGTTTGGCACAGCTTGCAATTTCTGTGCAAGATGAACAGGAATAGGGAGAACCAATGAGAGACTAGCTGTAGGTGTCTGCACGGGCAAATGTAACGCTCATTTCCCACCAGGAAGAGGAATTTACCAAAGGCTCAGCATGCCCTGCCCGAAACAGATTAGGGCCTGAAGCAATCCTGCGGTTTTTTGCCCAGTTCACAAGAAAGCGAGTTGAAGAAAGGAGCTCAGGGGCACTGTAATTCACAAACCTGCAGAGTTATAAATGACAGCTATCCTCCAAAAATATATTGAAGTAAGCCTGCGAAGGGGACTTGAAAGCGGGGCAGAATTTCAGGAAAACGATTGCAGGGGGTAGACTGGAATTGCCCTGAAAGCATAGGAAAAGAGGCAGAACGTCGACAATGATGCACTTGGCCAAAAAGGGCGTATGCGTTTTTTCCTGAATATATTCAGGAAAAAACGCATACGCCCTTTTTGGCCAACCAAGCAAGCCTGTAAAGGAAATCTGCACTACAATGAAGTCTCACTGCCCCCCGGGCAAGAGGGCCATCTGAAAAAAGTGTAAAATCCAGAAAGGTAGGACAGGATATGGAGAACAGGGAGCCTTGTTATGCTGATTGGCAGGATGTAAATTGCCAGCAGCCAGCCTGGAGAAGTGTATGGTGTTTCCTGAAACACATAAGAAACAAAGCAACACAGTCTATGGCACTTCCACTTATGGTCCTATAGCTTACGGAAATTAAAATCAAAAACAGACAGCCACCCCAATATTTGGGACGGCTGTGTTCACAAGAAGCTCGTCTACAGTAACAGGTAAATATCCCAGAAAGCAAAATATGGATAAAGAAGTTGTGGCACGTACGTACAATGCAATATCACTCAGCAATGAAATCTGTGTCATCAGGCCCGTAGCGGCATAGTGAGTGGATGCAGGTACGGTGATTCTACGTGAACTACGTCACACAGAAAAAGAAACATCATAAGATATCACAAATACACGGAATGTAAACTTGACTACACATGAACTGAATTACAAAACAGAACAGGGTCTCAAATTTAGAAAACCAACTAGTGCTTGCTTATGGGGAAAGGTGCGTTGGGGTGCTTCATAAAACCAGAGACTGAAATTAGCACAGATAACTTTCCATAAGCCAAATATGTAATAGACAAGACCTACTCCTTGCTCAACGAAATGGACCCAACACCACATATTCAACGCCTAGGAATATACCTGACTAGGAAGAATCTTAAAACCCATGGATATATATGTCTCCGTAAGAGAATCAAGCGTGTGTACAGCGGCATAAATGCAGCAGTGAAAATCCGATAAATCCCATTATCAAAATAAATTTCAAAAAAAAATCATAAAGACAGTGAAATAGAGAGCAATTCTTAAATAATTCACTCAGGGCATGTGATGCAACCGGGATTTAACACATCTACACCCAGAGGTGGTTGAAACATAAGGCTGGACACTTCAGGCTGATAGCATTGGTGAGTTTCGGTGAGCAAATGCAGACCCTTTGAAGTCATACTGCATGGTACCCATTCCATGGGTCCCAACTCTCCAGGTTCAAGGGATTCTTCCTCCAGCTAAAACATGCATGGGAAACCAAGAGTATCGTCCACCATGTGATTGGGAAATGATTTAAAATGCATCTCAGTTTTCGTATCCTGGTCCTCGGGTTCACCATTCCAGATGCTTTACTAACACTCTCCCCGCTTGGAGAGTCAGTGCCTTTAACCTCCTCTTTGGCACAGCTTGCAATTTCTGTGCAAAATGAACAGGAATAGGGAGAACCAATGAGAGACTAGCTGTAGGTTTCTGCACGGGCAAATGTAACGCTCATTTCCCACCAGGAAGAGGAATTAACCAAAGGCTCAGCGTGCCCTGCCGGAAACAGATTAGGGCCTGAAGCAATCCTGCGGTTTTGTGCCCAGCTCACAAGAAAGCGAGTTGAAGAAAGGAGCTCAGGGGCACTGTAATTCACAAACCTGCAGAGTTATAAATGACAGCTATCCTCCAAAAATATATTGAAGTAAGCCTGCGAAGGGGAGTTGAAAGCGGGGCAGAATTTCAGGACAACGATTGCAGGGGGTAGACTGGAATTGCCCTGAAAGCATAGGAAAAGAGGCAGAACGTCGACAATGATGCACTTGGCCAAAAAGGGCGTATGCGTTTTTTCCTGAATATATTCAGGAAAAAACGCATACGCCCTTTTTGGCCAACCAAGCAAGCCTGTAAAGGAAATCTGCACTACAATGAAGTCTCACTGCCCCCCTGGCAAAAGGGCCATCTGAAAAAAGTGTAAAATCCAGAAAGGTAGGACAGGATATGGAGAACAGGGAGCCTTGTTATGCTGATTGGCAGGATGTAAATTGCCAGCAGCCACCCTGGAGAAGTGTATGGTGTTTCCTGAAACACGAAAGAAACAAAGCAACACAGCCTATGGCACTTCCACTTATGGTCCTATAGCTTACGGAAATTAAAATCAAAAACAGACAGCCACCCCAATATTTGAGACGGCTGTGTTCACAAGAAGCTCGTCTACAGTATCAGGTAAATATCCCAGAAAGCAAAAAATGGATAAAGAACTTGTGGCACGTACGTACAATGCAATATCACTCAGCAATGAAATCTGTGTCATCAGGCCCATAGCGGCATAGTGAGTGGATGCAGGTACGGTGATTCTACGTGAACTACGTCACACAGAAAAAGAAACATCATAAGATATCATGAATACACGGAATGTAAACTTGACTACACATGAACTGAATTACAAAATAGAAAAGGGTCTCAAATTTAGAAAACCAACTAGTGCTTGCTTATGGGGAAAGGTGCCTTGGGGTGCTACATAAAACCAGAGACTGAAATTAGCACAGATAACTTTCCATAAGCCCAATATGTAATAGACAAGACCTACTCCTTGCTCAACGAAATGGACCCAACACCACATATTCAACGCCTAGGAATATACCTGACTAGGAAGAATCTTAAAACCCATGGATATATATGTCTCCGTAAGAGAATCAAGGGTGTGTACAGCGGCCGAAAGGCAGCAGTGAAAATCCGATAAATCCCATTATCAAAATAAATTTCGAAAACAAAACACAAAGACAGTGAAATAGAGAGCAATTCTTAAATAATTCACTCAGGGCATGTGATGCAACCGGGATTGACCACATCTACACCCAGAGCTGGTTGAGACATAAGGCTGGACACTTCAGGCTGATAGCATTGGTGAGTTTAGGTGAGCAAATGCACACCCTTTGAAGTCATACTGTATGGTACCTATTCCATGGGTCCCAACTCTTCAGGTTCAAGGGATTCTTCCTCCAGCTAAAACATGCATGTGAAACCCACAGTATGGTCCACCGTGTTATGGGGAAATGATTTAAAATGCATCTCAGTTTTCATATCCTGGTCCTCGGGTTCACCATTCCAGATGATTTACTAACAGTCTCCCTGCTTGGAGAGTCAGTGCCTTTAACCTCCTGTTTGGCACAGCTTGCAATTTCTGTGCAAGATGAACAGGAATAGGGAGAACCAATGAGAGACTAGCTGTAGGTGTCTGCACGGGCAAATGTAACGCTCATTTCCCACCAGGAAGAGGAATTTACCAAAGGCTCAGCATGCCCTGCCCGAAACAGATTAGGGCCTGAAGCAATCCTGCGGTTTTGTGCCCAGCTCACAAGAAAGCGAGTTGAAGAAAGGAGCTCAGGGGCACTGTAATTCACAAACCTGCAGAGTTATAAATGACAGCTATCCTCCAAAAATATATTGAAGTAAGCCTGCGAAGGGGACTTGAAAGCGGGGCAGAATTTCAGGAAAACGATTGCAGGGGGTAGACTGGAATTGCCCTGAAAGCATAGGAAAAGAGGCAGAACGTCGACAATGATGCACTTGGCCAAAAAGGGCGTATGCGTTTTTTCCTGAATATATTCAGGAAAAAACGCATACGCCCTTTTTGGCCAACCAAGCAAGCCTGTAAAGGAAATCTGCACTACAATGAAGTCTCACTGCCCCCCGGGCAAGAGGGCCATCTGAAAAAAGTGTAAAATCCAGAAAGGTAGGACAGGATATGGAGAACAGGGAGCCTTGTTATGCTGATTGGCAGGATGTAAATTGCCAGCAGCCAGCCTGGAGAAGTGTATGGTGTTTCCTGAAACACATAAGAAACAAAGCAACACAGTCTATGGCACTTCCACTTATGGTCCTATAGCTTACGGAAATTAAAATCAAAAACAGACAGCCACCCCAATATTTGGGACGGCTGTGTTCACAAGAAGCTCGTCTACAGTAACAGGTAAATATCCCAGAAAGCAAAATATGGATAAAGAAGTTGTGGCACGTACGTACAATGCAATATCACTCAGCAATGAAATCTGTGTCATCAGGCCCGTAGCGGCATAGTGAGTGGATGCAGGTACGGTGATTCTACGTGAACTACGTCACACAGAAAAAGAAACATCATAAGATATCACTAATACACGGAATGTAAACTTGACTACACATGAACTGAATTACAAAACAGAACAGGGTCTCAAATTTAGAAAACCAACTAGTGCTTGCTTATGGGGAAAGGTGCGTTGGGGTGCTTCATAAAACCAGAGACTGAAATTAGCACAGATAACTTTCCATAAGCCAAATATGTAATAGACAAGACCTACTCCTTGCTCAACGAAATGGACCCAACACCACATATTCAACGCCTAGGAATATACCTGACTAGGAAGAATCTTAAAACCCATGGATATATATGTCTCCGTAAGAGAATCAAGCGTGTGTACAGCGGCATAAACGCAGCAGTGAAAATCCGATAAATCCCATTATCAAAATAAATTTCAAAAAAAAATCATAAAGACAGTGAAATAGAGAGCAATTCTTAAATAATTCACTCAGGACATGTGATGCAACCGGGATTTAACACATCTACACCCAGAGCTGGTTGAGACATAAGGCTGGACACTTCAGGCTGATAGCATTGGTGAGTTTCGGTGAGCAAATGCAGACCCTTTGAAGTCATACTGCATGGTACCCATTCCATGGGTCCCAACTCTCCAGGTTCAAGGGATTCTTCCTCCAGCTAAAACATGCATGGGAAACCAAGAGTATCGTCCACCATGTGATTGGGAAATGATTTAAAATGCATCTCAGTTTTCGTATCCTGGTCCTCGGGTTCACCATTCCAGATGCTTTACTAACACTCTCCCCGCTTGGAGAGTCAGTGCCTTTAACCTCCTCTTTGGCACAGCTTGCAATTTCTGTGCAAAATGAACAGGAATAGGGAGAACCAATGAGAGACTAGCTGTAGGTTTCTGCACGGGCAAATATAACGCTCATTTCCCACCAGGAAGAGGAATTAACCAAAGGCTCAGCGTGCCCTGCCGGAAACAGATTAGGGCCTGAAGCAATCCTGCGGTTTTGTGCCCAGCTCACAAGAAAGCGAGTTGAAGAAAGGAGCTCAGGGGCACTGTAATTCACAAACCTGCAGAGTTATAAATGACAGCTATCCTCCAAAAATATATTGAAGTAAGCCTGCGAAGGGGACTTGAAAGCGGGGCAGAATTTCAGGAAAACGATTGCAGGGGGTAGACTGGAATTGCCCTGAAAGCATAGGAAAAGAGTCAGAACGTCGACAATGATGCACTTGGCCAAAAAGGGCGTATGTGTTTTTTCCTGAATATATTCAGGAAAAAACGCATACGCCCTTTTTGGCCAACCAAGCAAGCCTGAAAATGAAATCTGCACTACAATGAAGTCTCACTGCCCCCCTGGCAAAAGGGCCATCTGAAAAAAGTGTAAAATCCAGAAAGGTAGGACAGGATATGGAGAACAGGGAGCCTTGTTATGCTGATTGGCAGGATGTAAATTGCCAGCAGCCACCCTGGAGAAGTGTATGGTGTTTCCTGAAACACGAAAGAAACAAAGCAACACAGCCTATGGCACTTCCACTTATGGTCCTATAGCTTACGGAAATTAAAATCAAAAACAGACAGCCACCCCAATATTTGAGACGGCTGTGTTCACAAGAAGCTCGTCTACAGTATCAGGTAAATATCCCAGAAAGCAAAAAATGGATAAAGAACTTGTGGCACGTACGTACAATGCAATATCACTCAGCAATGAAATCTGTGTCATCAGGCCCATAGCGGCATAGTGAGTGGATGCAGGTACGGTGATTCTACGTGAACTACGTCACACAGAAAAAGAAACATCATAAGATATCATGAATACACGGAATGTAAACTTGACTACACATGAACTGAATTACAAAATAGAAAAGGGTCTCAAATTTAGAAAACCAACTAGTGCTTGCTTATGGGGAAAGGTGCCTTGGGGTGCTGCATAAAACCAGAGACTGAAATTAGCACAGATAACTTTCCATAAGCCCAATATGTAATAGACAAGACCTACTCCTTGCTCAACGAAATGGACCCAACACCACATATTCAACGCCTAGGAATATACCTGACTAGGAAGAATCTTAAAACCCATGGATATATATGTCTCCGTAAGAGAATCAAGCGTGTGTACAGCGGCCGAAAGGCAGCAGTGAAAATCCGATAAATCCCATTATCAAAATAAATTTCGAAAACAAAACACAAAGACAGTGAAATAGAGAGCAATTCTTAAATAATTCACTCAGGGCATGTGATGCAACCGGGATTGACCACATCTACACCCAGAGCTGGTTGAGACATAAGGCTGGACACTTCAGGCTGATAGCATTGGTGAGTTTAGGTGAGCAAATGCACACCCTTTGAAGTCATACTGTATGGTACCTATTCCATGGGTCCCAACTCTTCAGGTTCAAGGGATTCTTCCTCCAGCTAAAACATGCATGTGAAACCCACAGTATGGTCCACCGTGTTATGGGGAAATGATTTAAAATGCATCTCAGTTTTCGTATCCTGGTCCTCGGGTTCACCATTCCAGATGATTTACTAACAGTCTCCCTGCTTGGAGAGTCAGTGCCTTTAACCTCCTGTTTGGCACAGCTTGCAATTTCTGTGCAAGATGAACAGGAATAGGGAGAACCAATGAGAGACTAGCTGTAGGTGTCTGCACGGGCAAATGTAACGCTCATTGCCCACCAGGAAGAGGAATTAAACAAAGGCTCAGTGTGCCCTGCTGGAAACAGATTAGGGCCTGAAGCAATCCTGCGGTTTTGTGCCCAGCTCACAAGAAAGCGAGTTGAAGAAAGGAGCTCAGGGGCACTGTAATTCACAAACCTGCAGAGTTATAAATGACAGCTTTCCTCCAAAAATATATTGAAGTAAGCCTGCGAAGGGGACTTGAAAGCGGGGCAGAATTTCAGGAAAACGATTGCAGGGGGTAGACTGGAATTGCCCTGAAAGCATAGGAAAAGAGGCAGAACGTCGACAATGATGCACTTGGCCAAAAAGGGCGTATGCGTTTTTTCCTGAATATATTCAGGAAAAAACGCATACGCCCTTTTTGGCCAACCAAGCAAGCCTGTAAAGGAAATCTGCACTACAATGAAATCTCACTGCCCCCCGGGCAAGAGGGCCATCTGAAAAAAGTGTAAAATCCAGAAAGGTAGGACAGGATATGGAGAACAGGGAGCCTTGTTATGCTGATTGGCAGGATGTAAATTGCCAGCAGCCAGCCTGGAGAAGTGTATGGTGTTTCCTGAAACACATAAGAAACAAAGCAACACAGTCTATGGCACTTCCACTTATGGTCCTATAGCTTACGGAAATTAAAATCAAAAACAGACAGCCACCCCAATATTTGGGACGGCTGTGTTCACAAGAAGCTCGTCTACAGTAACAGGTAAATATCCCAGAAAGCAAAATATGGATAAAGAAGTTGTGGCACGTACGTACAATGCAATATCACTCAGCAATGAAATCTGTGTCATCAGGCCCGTAGCAGCATAGTGAGTGGATGCAGGTACGGTGATTCTACGTGAACTACGTCACACAGAAAAAGAAACATCATAAGATATCACTAATACACGGAATGTAAACTTGACTACACATGAACTGAATTACAAAACAGAACAGGGTCTCAAATTTAGAAAACCAACTAGTGCTTGCTTATGGGGAAAGGTGCGTTGGGGTGCTTCATAAAACCAGAGACTGAAATTAGCACAGATAACTTTCCATAAGCCAAATATGTAATAGACAAGACCTACTCCTTGCTCAACGAAATGGACCCAACACCACATATTCAACGCCTAGGAATATACCTGACTAGGAAGAATCTTAAAACCCATGGATATATATGTCTCCGTAAGAGAATCAAGCGTGTGTACAGCGGCATAAACGCAGCAGTGAAAATCCGATAAATCCCATTATCAAAATAAATTTCAAAAAAAAATCATAAAGACAGTGAAATAGAGAGCAATTCTTAAATAATTCACTCAGGGCATGTGATGCAACCGGGATTTAACACATCTACACCCAGAGCTGGTTGAGACATAAGGCTGGACACTTCAGGCTGATAGCATTGGTGAGTTTCGGTGAGCAAATGCAGACCCTTTGAAGTCATACTGCATGGTACCCATTCCATGGGTCCCAACTCTCCAGGTTCAAGGGATTCTTCCTCCAGCTAAAACATGCATGGGAAACAAAGAGTATCGTCCACCATGTGATTGGGAAATGATTTAAAATGCATCTCAGTTTTCGTATCCTGGTCCTCGGGTTCACCATTCTAGATGCTTTACTAACACTCTCCCCGCTTGGAGAGTCAGTGCCTTTAACCTCCTCTTTGGCACAGCTTGCAATTTCTGTGCAAAATGAAGAGGAATAGGGAGAACCAATGAGAGACTAGCTGTAGGTGTCTGCACGGGCAAATGTAACGCTCATTGCCCACCAGGAAGAGGAATTAAACAAAGGCTCAGCGTGCCCTGCTGGAAACAGATTAAGGCCTGAAGCAATCCTGCGGTTTTGTGCCCAGCTCACAAGAAAGCGAGTTGAAGAAAGGAGCTCAGGGGCACTGTAATTCACAAACCTGCAGAGTTATAAATGACAGCTTTCCTCCAAAAATATATTGAAGTAAGCCTGCGAAGGGGACTTGAAAGCGGGGCAGAATTTCAGGAAAACGATTGCAGGGGGTAGACTGGAATTGCCCTGAAAGCATAGGAAAAGAGGCAGAACATCGACAATGATGCACTTGGCCAAAAAGGGCGTATGCGTTTTTTCCTGAATATATTCAGGAAAAAACGCATACGCCCTTTTTGGCCAACCAAGCAAGCCTGTAAAGGAAATCTGCACTACAATGAAGTCTCACTGCCCCCCTGGCAAAAGGGCCATCTGAAAAAAGTGTAAAATCCAGAAAGGTAGGACAGGATATGGAGAACAGGGAGCCTTGTTATGCTGATTGGCAGGATGTAAATTGCCAGCAGCCACCCTGGAGAAGTGTATGGTGTTTCCTGAAACACGAAAGAAACAAAGCAACACAGCCTATGGCACTTCCACTTATGGTCCTATAGCTTACGGAAATTAAAATCAAAAACAGACAGCCACCCCAATATTTGAGACGGCTGTGTTCACAAGAAGCTCGTCTACAGTATCAGGTAAATATCCCAGAAAGCAAAAAATGGATAAAGAACTTGTGGCACGTACGTACAATGCAATATCACTCAGCAATGAAATCTGTGTCATCAGGCCCATAGCGGCATAGTGAGTGGATGCAGGTACGGTGATTCTACGTGAACTACGTCACACAGAAAAAGAAACATCATAAGATATCACGAATACACGGAATGTAAACTTGATTACACATGAACTGAATTACAAAATAGAAAAGGGTCTCAAATTTAGAAAACCAACTAGTGCTTGCTTATGGGGAAAGGTGCCTTGGGGTGCTGCATAAAACCAGAGACTGAAATTAGCACAGATAACTTTCCATAAGCCCAATATGTAATAGACAAAACCTACTCCTTGCTCAACGAAATGGACCCAACACCACATATTCAACGCCTAGGAATATACCTGACTAGGAAGAATCTTAAAACCCATGGATATATATGTCTCCGTAAGAGAATCAAGGGTGTGTACAGCGGCCGAAAGGCAGCAGTGAAAATCCGATAAATCCCATTATCAAAATAAATTTCGAAAACAAAACACAAAGACAGTGAAATAGAGAGCAATTCTTAAATAATTCACTCAGGGCATGTGATGCAACCGGGATTGACCACATCTACACCCAGAGCTGGTTGAGACATAAGGCTGGACACTTCAGGCTGATAGCATTGGTGAGTTTAGGTGAGCAAATGCACACCCTTAGAAGTCATACTGTATGGTACCTATTCCATGGGTCCCAACTCTTCAGGTTCAAGGGATTCTTCCTCCAGCTAAAACATGCATGTGAAACCCACAGTATGGTCCACCGTGTTATGGGGAAATGATTTAAAATGCATCTCAGTTTTCGTATCCTGGTCCTCGGGTTCACCATTCCAGATGATTTACTAACAGTCTCCCTGCTTGGAGAGTCAGTGCCTTTAACCTCCTGTTTGGCACAGCTTGCAATTTCTGTGCAAGATGAACAGGAATAGGGAGAACCAATGAGAGACTAGCTGTAGGTGTCTGCACGGGCAAATGTAACGCTCATTTCCCACCAGGAAGAGGAATTTACCAAAGGTTCAGCATGCCCTGCCCGAAACAGATTAGGGCCTGAAGCAATCCTGCGGTTTTGTGCCCAGTTCACAAGAAAGCGAGTTGAAGAAAGGAGCTCAGGGGCACTGTAATTCACAAACCTGCAGAGTTATAAATGACAGCTATCCTCCAAAAATATATTGAAGTAAGCCTGCGAAGGGGACTTGAAAGCGGGGCAGAATTTCAGGAAAACGATTGCAGGGGGTAGACTGGAATTGCCCTGAAAGCATAGGAAAAGAGGCAGAACGTCGACAATGATGCACTTGGCCAAAAAGGGCGTATGCGTTTTTTCCTGAATATATTCAGGAAAAAACGCATACGCCCTTTTTGGCCAACCAAGCAAGCCTGTAAAGGAAATCTGCACTACAATGAAGTCTCACTGCCCCCCGGGCAAGAGGGCCATCTGAAAAAAGTGTAAAATCCAGAAAGGTAGGACAGGATATGGAGAACAGGGAGCCTTGTTATGCTGATTGGCAGGATGTAAATTGCCAGCAGCCAGCCTGGAGAAGTGTATGGTGTTTCCTGAAACACAAAAGAAACAAAGCAACACAGTCTATGGCACTTCCACTTATGGTCCTATAGCTTACGGAAATTAAAATCAAAAACAGACAGCCACCCCAATATTTGGGACGGCTGTGTTCACAAGAAGCTCGTCTACAGTAACAGGTAAATATCCCAGAAAGCAAAATATGGATAAAGAAGTTGTGGCACGTACGTACAATGCAATATCACTCAGCAATGAAATCTGTGTCATCAGGCCCGTAGCGGCATAGTGAGTGGATGCAGGTACGGTGATTCTACGTGAACTACGTCACACAGAAAAAGAAACATCATAAGATATCACTAATACACGGAATGTAAACTTGACTACACATGAACTGAATTACAAAACAGAACAGGGTCTCAAATTTAGAAAACCAACTAGTGCTTGCTTATGGGGAAAGGTGCGTTGGGGTGCTTCATAAAACCAGAGACTGAAATTAGCACAGATAACTTTCCATAAGCCAAATATGTAATAGACAAGACCTACTCCTTGCTCAACGAAATGGACCCAACACCACATATTCAACGCCTAGGAATATACCTGACTAGGAAGAATCTTAAAACCCATGGATATATATGTCTCCGTAAGAGAATCAAGCGTGTGTACAGCGGCATAAACGCAGCAGTGAAAATCCGATAAATCCCATTATCAAAATAAATTTCAAAAAAAAATCATAAAGACAGTGAAATAGAGAGCAATTCTTAAATAATTCACTCAGGACATGTGATGCAACCGGGATTTAACACATCTACACCCAGAGCTGGTTGAGACATAAGGCTGGACACTTCAGGCTGATAGCATTGGTGAGTTTCGGTGAGCAAATGCAGACCCTTTGAAGTCATACTGCATGGTACCCATTCCATGGGTCCCAACTCTCCAGGTTCAAGGGATTCTTCCTCCAGCTAAAACATGCATGGGAAACCAAGAGTATCGTCCACCATGTGATTGGGAAATGATTTAAAATGCATCTCAGTTTTCGTATCCTGGTCCTCGGGTTCACCATTCCAGATGCTTTACTAACACTCTCCCCGCTTGGAGAGTCAGTGCCTTTAACCTCCTCTTTGGCACAGCTTGCAATTTCTGTGCAAAATGAACAGGAATAGGGAGAACCAATGAGAGACTAGCTGTAGGTGTCTGCACGGGCAAATGTAACGCTCATTTCCCACCAGGAAGAGGAATTAACCAAAGGCTCAGCGTGCCCTGCCGGAAACAGATTAGGGCCTGAAGCAATCCTGCGGTTTTGTGCCCAGCTCACAAGAAAGCGAGTTGAAGAAAGGAGCTCAGGGGCACTGTAATTCACAAACCTGCAGAGTTATAAATGACAGCTATCCTCCAAAAATATATTGAAGTAAGCCTGCGAAGGGGAGTTGAAAGCGGGGCAGAATTTCAGGAAAACGATTGCAGGGGGTAGACTGGAATTGCCCTGAAAGCATAGGAAAAGAGGCAGAACGTCGACAATGATGCACTTGGCCAAAAAGGGCGTATGTGTTTTTTCCTGAATATATTCAGGAAAAAACGCATACGCCCTTTTTGGCCAACCAAGCAAGCCTGTAAATGAAATCTGCACTACAGTGAAGTCTCACTGCCCCCCTGGCAAAAGGGCCATCTGAAAAAAGTGTAAAATCCAGAAAGTTAGGACAGGATATGGAGAACAGGGAGCCTTGTTATGCTGATTGGCAGGATGTAAATTGCCAGCAGCCACCCTGGAGAAGTGTATTGTGTTTCCTGAAACACGAAAGAAACAAAGCAACACAGCCTATGGCACTTCCACTTATGGTCCTATAGCTTACGGAAATTAAAATCAAAAACAGACAGCCACCCCAATATTTGAGACGGCTGTGTTCACAAGAAGCTCGTCTACAGTATCAGGTAAATATCCCAGAAAGCAAAAAATGGATAAAGAACTTGTGGCACGTACGTACAATGCAATATCACTCAGCAATGAAATCTGTGTCATCAGGCCCATAGCGGCATAGTGAGTGGATGCAGGTACGGTGATTCTACGTGAACTACGTCACACAGAAAAAGAAACATCATAAGATATCACGAATACACGGAATGTAAACTTGACTACACATGAACTGAATTACAAAATAGAAAAGGGTCTCAAATTTAGAAAACCAACTAGTGCTTGCTTATGGGGAAAGGTGCCTTGGGGTGCTGCATAAAACCAGAGACTGAAATTAGCACAGATAACTTTCCATAAGCCCAATATGTAATAGACAAGACCTACTCCTTGCTCAACGAAATGGACCCAACACCACATATTCAACGCCTAGGAATATACCTGACTAGGAAGAATCTTAAAACCCATGGATATATATGTCTCCGTAAGAGAATCAAGGGTGTGTACAGCGGCCGAAAGGCAGCAGTGAAAATCCGATAAATCCCATTATCAAAATAAATTTCGAAAACAAAACACAAAGACAGTGAAATAGAGAGCAATTCTTAAATAATTCACTCAGGGCATGTGATGCAACCGGGATTGACCACATCTACACCCAGAGCTGGTTGAGACATAAGGCTGGACACTTCAGGCTGATAGCATTGGTGAGTTTAGGTGAGCAAATGCACACCCTTTGAAGTCATACTGTATGGTACCTATTCCATGGGTCCCAACTCTTCAGGTTCAAGGGATTCTTCCTCCAGCTAAAACATGCATGTGAAACCCACAGTATGGTCCACCGTGTTATGGGGAAATGATTTAAAATGCATCTCAGTTTTCGTATCCTGGTCCTCGGGTTCACCATTCCAGATGATTTACTAACAGTCTCCCTGCTTGGAGAGTCAGTGCCTTTAACCTCCTGTTTGGCACAGCTTGCAATTTCTGTGCAAGATGAACAGGAATAGGGAGAACCAATGAGAGACTAGCTGTAGGTGTCTGCACGGGCAAATGTAACGCTCATTTCCCACCAGGAAGAGGAATTTACCAAAGGTTCAGCATGCCCTGCCCGAAACAGATTAGGGCCTGAAGCAATCCTGCGGTTTTGTGCCCAGTTCACAAGAAAGCGAGTTGAAGAAAGGAGCTCAGGGGCACTGTAATTCACAAACCTGCAGAGTTATAAATGACAGCTATCCTCCAAAAATATATTGAAGTAAGCCTGCGAAGGGGACTTGAAAGCGGGGCAGAATTTCAGGAAAACGATTGCAGGGGGTAGACTGGAATTGCCCTGAAAGCATAGGAAAAGAGGCAGAACGTCGACAATGATGCACTTGGCCAAAAAGGGCGTATGCGTTTTTTCCTGAATATATTCAGGAAAAAACGCATACGCCCTTTTTGGCCAACCAAGCAAGCCTGTAAAGGAAATCTGCACTACAATGAAGTCTCACTGCCCCCCGGGCAAGAGGGCCATCTGAAAAAAGTGTAAAATCCAGAAAGGTAGGACAGGATATGGAGAACAGGGAGCCTTGTTATGCTGATTGGCAGGATGTAAATTGCCAGCAGCCAGCCTGGAGAAGTGTATGGTGTTTCCTGAAACACAAAAGAAACAAAGCAACACAGTCTATGGCACTTCCACTTATGGTCCTATAGCTTACGGAAATTAAAATCAAAAACAGACAGCCACCCCAATATTTGGGACGGCTGTGTTCACAAGAAGCTCGTCTACAGTAACAGGTAAATATCCCAGAAAGCAAAATATGGATAAAGAAGTTGTGGCACGTACGTACAATGCAATATCACTCAGCAATGAAATCTGTGTCATCAGGCCCGTAGCGGCATAGTGAGTGGATGCAGGTACGGTGATTCTACGTGAACTACGTCACACAGAAAAAGAAACATCATAAGATATCACTAATACACGGAATGTAAACTTGACTACACATGAACTGAATTACAAAACAGAACAGGGTCTCAAATTTAGAAAACCAACTAGTGCTTGCTTATGGGGAAAGGTGCGTTGGGGTGCTTCATAAAACCAGAGACTGAAATTAGCACAGATAACTTTCCATAAGCCAAATATGTAATAGACAAGACCTACTCCTTGCTCAACGAAATGGACCCAACACCACATATTCAACGCCTAGGAATATACCTGACTAGGAAGAATCTTAAAACCCATGGATATATATGTCTCCGTAAGAGAATCAAGCGTGTGTACAGCGGCATAAACGCAGCAGTGAAAATCCGATAAATCCCATTATCAAAATAAATTTCAAAAAAAAATCATAAAGACAGTGAAATTGAGAGCAATTCTTGAATAATTCACTCAGGGCATGTGATGCAACCGGGATTTAACACATCTACACCCAGAGCTGGTTGAGACATAAGGCTGGACACTTCAGGCTGATAGCATTGGTGAGTTTCGGTGAGCAAATGCAGACCCTTTGAAGTCATACTGCATGGTACCCATTCCATGGGTCCCAACTCTCCAGGTTCAAGGGATTCTTCCTCCAGCTAAAACATGCATGGGAAACCAAGAGTATCGTCCACCATGTGATTGGGAAATGATTTAAAATGCATCTCAGTTTTCGTATCCTGGTCCTCGGGTTCACCATTCCAGATGTTTTACTAACACTCTCCCCGCTTGGAGAGTCAGTGCCTTTAACCTCCTCTTTGGCACAGCTTGCAATTTCTGTGCAAAATGAACAGGAATAGGGAGAACCAATGAGAGACTAGCTGTAGGTGTCTGCACGGGCAAATGTAACGCTCATTGCCCACCAGGAAGAGGAATTAAACAAAGGCTCAGTGTGCCCTGCTGGAAACAGATTAGGGCCTGAAGCAATCCTGCGGTTTTGTGCCCAGCTCACAAGAAAGCGAGTTGAAGAAAGGAGCTCAGGGGCACTGTAATTCACAAACCTGCAGAGTTATAAATGACAGCTTTCCTCCAAAAATATATTGAAGTAAGCCTGCGAAGGGGACTTGAAAGCGGGGCAGAATTTCAGGAAAACGATTGCAGGGGGTAGACTGGAATTGCCCTGAAAGCATAGGAAAAGAGGCAGAACGTCGACAATGATGCACTTGGCCAAAAAGGGCGTATGCGTTTTTTCCTGAATATATTCAGGAAAAAACGCATACGCCCTTTTTGGCCAACCAAGCAAGCCTCTAAATGAAATCTGCACTACAATGAAGTCTCACTGCCCCCCGGGCAAAAGGGCCATCTGAAAAAAGTGTAAAATCCAGAAAGGTAGGACAGGATATGGAGAACAGGGAGCCTTGTTATGCTGATTGGCAGGATGTAAATTGCCAGCAGCCACCCTGGAGAAGTGTATGGTGTTTCCTGAAACAGGAAAGAAACAAAGCAACACAGCCTATGGCACTTCCACTTATGGTCCTATAGCTTACGGAAATTAAAATCAAAAACAGACAGCCACCCCAATATTTGAGACGGCTGTGTTCACAAGAAGCTCGTCTACAGTATCAGGTAAATATCCCAGAAAGCAAAAAATGGATAAAGAACTTGTGGCACGTACGTACAATGCAATATCACTCAGCAATGAAATCTGTGTCATCAGGCCCATAGCGGCATAGTGAGTGGATGCAGGTACGGTGATTCTACGTGAACTACGTCACACAGAAAAAGAAACATCATAAGATATCACGAATACACGGAATGTAAACTTGATTACACATGAACTGAATTACAAAATAGAAAAGGGTCTCAAATTTAGAAAACCAACTAGTGCTTGCTTATGGGGAAAGGTGCCTTGGGGTGCTGCATAACACCAGAGACTGAAATTAGCACAGATAACTTTCCATAAGCCCAATATGTAATAGACAAAACCTACTCCTTGCTCAACGAAATGGACCCAACACCACATATTCAACGCCTAGGAATATACCTGACTAGGAAGAATCTTAAAACCCATGGATATATATGTCTCCATAGGAGAATCAAGGGTGTGTACAGCGGCCGAAAGGCAGCAGTGAAAATCTGATAAATCCCATTATCAAAATAAATTTCGAAAACAAAACACAAAGACAGTGAAATAGAGAGCAATTCTTAAATAATTCACTCAGGGCATGTGATGCAACCGGGATTGACCACATCTACACCCAGAGCTGGTTGAGACATAAGGCTGGACACTTCATGCTGATAGCATTGGTGAGTTTAGGTGAGCAAATGCACACCCTTTGAAGTCATACTGTATGGTACCTATTCCATGGGTCCCAACTCTTCAGGTTCAAGGGATTCTTCCTCCAGCTAAAACATGCATGTGAAACCCACAGTATGGTCCACCGTGTTATGGGGAAATGATTTAAAATGCATCTCAGTTTTCGTATCCTGGTCCTCGGGTTCACCATTCCAGATGATTTACTAACAGTCTCCCTGCTTGGAGAGTCAG
Source organism: Phocoena phocoena (assembly GCF_963924675.1). Lineage (NCBI taxonomy): Eukaryota > Metazoa > Chordata > Mammalia > Artiodactyla > Phocoenidae > Phocoena > Phocoena phocoena. The sequence goes on along the minus strand of NW_027077394.1, from coordinate 684,846 downwards.
TGCCTTTAACCTCCTGTTTGGCACAGCTTGCAATTTCTGTGCAAGATGAACAGGAATAGGGAGAACCAATGAGAGACTAGCTGTAGGTGTCTGCACGGGCAAATGTAACGCTCATTTCCCACCAGGAAGAGGAATTTACCAAAGGCTCAGCATGCCCTGCCCGAAACAGATTAGGGCCTGAAGCAATCCTGCGGTTTTGTGCCCAGTTCACAAGAAAGCGAGTTGAAGAAAGGAGCTCAGGGGCACTGTAATTCACAAACCTGCAGAGTTATAAATGACAGCTATCCTCCAAAAATATATTGAAGTAAGCCTGCGAAGGGGACTTGAAAGCGGGGCAGAATTTCAGGAAAACGATTGCAGGGGGTAGACTGGAATTGCCCTGAAAGCATAGGATAAGAGGCAGAACGTCGACAATGATGCACTTGGCCAAAAAGGGCGTATGCGTTTTTTCCTGAATATATTCAGGAAAAAACGCATACGCCCTTTTTGGCCAACCAAGCAAGCCTGTAAAGGAAATCTGCACTACAAAGAAGTCTCACTGCCCCCCGGGCAAGAGGGCCATCTGAAAAAAGTGTAAAATCCAGAAAGGTAGGACAGGATATGGAGAACAGGGAGCCTTGTTATGCTGATTGGCAGGATGTAAATTGCCAGCAGCCAGCCTGGAGAAGTGTATGGTGTTTCCTGAAACACAAAAGAAACAAAGCAACACAGTCTATGGCACTTCCACTTATGGTCCTATAGCTTACGGAAATTAAAATCAAAAACAGACAGCCACCCCAATATTTGGGACGGCTGTGTTCACAAGAAGCTCGTCTACAGTAACAGGTAAATATCCCAGAAAGCAAAATATGGATAAAGAAGTTGTGGCACGTACGTACAATGCAATATCACTCAGCAATGAAATCTGTGTCATCAGGCCCGTAGCGGCATAGTGAGTGGATGCAGGTACGGTGATTCTACGTGAACTACGTCACACAGAAAAAGAAACATCATAAGATATCACTAATACACGGAATGTAAACTTGACTACACATGAACTGAATTACAAAACAGAACAGGGTCTCAAATTTAGAAAACCAACTAGTGCTTGCTTATGGGGAAAGGTGCGTTGGGGTGCTTCATAAAACCAGAGACTGAAATTAGCACAGATAACTTTCCATAAGCCAAATATGTAATAGACAAGACCTACTCCTTGCTCAACGAAATGGACCCAACACCACATATTCAACGCCTAGGAATATACCTGACTAGGAAGAATCTTAAAACCCATGGATATATATGTCTCCGTAAGAGAATCAAGCGTGTGTACAGCGGCATAAACGCAGCAGTGAAAATCCGATAAATCCCATTATCAAAATAAATTTCAAAAAAAAATCATAAAGAAAGTGAAATAGAGAGCAATTCTTAAATAATTCACTCAGGGCATGTGATGCAACCGGGATTTAACACATCTACACCCAGAGCTGGTTGAGACATAAGGCTGGACACTTCAGGCTGATAGCATTGGTGAGTTTCGGTGAGCAAATGCAGACCCTTTGAAGTCATACTGCATGGTACCCATTCCATGGGTCCCAACTCTCCAGGTTCAAGGGATTCTTCCTCCAGCTAAAACATGCATGGGAAACCAAGAGTATCGTCCACCATGTGATTGGGAAATGATTTAAAATGCATCTCAGTTTTCGTATCCTGGTCCTCGGGTTCACCATTCCAGATGCTTTACTAACACTCTCCCCGCTTGGAGAGTCAGTGCCTTTAACCTCCTCTTTGGCACAGCTTGCAATTTCTGTGCAAAATGAACAGGAATAGGGAGAACCAATGAGAGACTAGCTGTAGGTGTCTGCACGGGCAAATGTAACGCTCATTTCCCACCAGGAAGAGGAATTAACCAAAGGCTCAGCGTGCCCTGCCGGAAACAGATTAGGGCCTGAAGCAATCCTGCGGTTTTGTGCCCAGCTCACAAGAAAGCGAGTTGAAGAAAGGAGCTCAGGGGCACTGTAATTCACAAACCTGCAGAGTTATAAATGACAGCTATCCTCCAAAAATATATTGAAGTAAGCCTGCGAAGGGGAGTTGAAAGCGGGGCAGAATTTCAGGAAAACGATTGCAGGGGGTAGACTGGAATTGCCCTGAAAGCATAGGAAAAGAGGCAGAACGTCGACAATGATGCACTTGGCCAAAAAGGGCGTATGCGTTTTTTCCTGAATATATTCAGGAAAAAACGCATACGCCCTTTTTGGCCAACCAAGCAAGCCTGTAAATGAAATCTGCACTACAATGAAGTCTCACTGCCCCCCTGGCAAAAGGGCCATCTGAAAAAAGTGTAAAATCCAGAAAGGTAGGACAGGATATGGAGAACAGGGAGCCTTGTTATGCTGATTGGCCGGATGTAAATTGCCAGAAGCCACCCTGGAGAAGTGTATGGTGTTTCCTGAAACACGAAAGAAACAAAGCAACACAGCCTATGGCACTTCCACTTATGGTCCTATAGCTTACGGAAATTAAAATCAAAAACAGACAGCCACCCCAATATTTGAGACGGCTGTGTTCACAAGAAGCTCGTCTACAGTATCAGGTAAATATCCCAGAAAGCAAAAAATGGATAAAGAACTTGTGGCACGTACGTACAATGCAATATCACTCAGCAATGAAATCTGTGTCATCAGGCCCATAGCGGCATAGTGAGTGGATGCAGGTACGGTGATTCTACGTGAACTACGTCACACAGAAAAAGAAACATCATAAGATATCACGAATACACGGAATGTAAACTTGATTACACATGAACTGAATTACAAAATAGAAAAGGGTCTCAAATTTAGAAAACCAACTAGTGCTTGCTTATGGGGAAAGGTGCCTTGGGGTGCTGCATAAAACCAGAGACTGAAATTAGCACAGATAACTTTCCATAAGCCCAATATGTAATAGACAAGACCTACTCCTTGCTCAACGAAATGGACCCAACACCACATATTCAACGCCTAGGAATATACCTGACTAGGAAGAATCTTAAAACCCATGGATATATATGTCTCCGTAAGAGAATCAAGGGTGTGTACAGCGGCCGAAAGGCAGCAGTGAAAATCCGATAAATCCCATTATCAAAATAAATTTCGAAAACAAAACACAAAGACAGTGAAATAGAGAGCAATTCTTAAATAATTCACTCAGGGCATGTGATGCAACCGGGATTGACCACATCTACACCCAGAGCTGGTTGAGACATAAGGCTGGACACTTCAGGCTGATAGCATTGGTGAGTTTAGGTGAGCAAATGCACACCCTTTGAAGTCATACTGTATGGTACCTATTCCATGGGTCCCAACTCTTCAGGTTCAAGGGATTCTTCCTCCAGCTAAAACATGCATGTGAAACCCACAGTATGGTCCACCGTGTTATGGGGAAATGATTTAAAATGCATCTCAGTTTTCGTATCCTGGTCCTCGGGTTCACCATTCCAGATGATTTACTAACAGTCTCCCTGCTTGGAGAGTCAGTGCCTTTAACCTCCTGTTTGGCACAGCTTGCAATTTCTGTGCAAGATGAACAGGAATAGGGAGAACCAATGAGAGACTAGCTGTAGGTGTCTGCACGGGCAAATGTAACGCTCATTTCCCACCAGGAAGAGGAATTTACCAAAGGCTCAGCATGCCCTGCCCGAAACAGATTAGGGCCTGAAGCAATCCTGCGGTTTTGTGCCCAGTTCACAAGAAAGCGAGTTGAAGAAAGGAGCTCAGGGGCACTGTAATTCACAAACCTGCAGAGTTATAAATGACAGCTATCCTCCAAAAATATATTGAAGTAAGCCTGCGAAGGGGACTTGAAAGCGGGGCAGAATTTCAGGAAAACGATTGCAGGGGGTAGACTGGAATTGCCCTGAAAGCATAGGATAAGAGGCAGAACGTCGACAATGATGCACTTGGCCAAAAAGGGCGTATGCGTTTTTTCCTGAATATATTCAGGAAAAAACGCATACGCCCTTTTTGGCCAACCAAGCAAGCCTGTAAAGGAAATCTGCACTACAAAGAAGTCTCACTGCCCCCCGGGCAAGAGGGCCATCTGAAAAAAGTGTAAAATCCAGAAAGGTAGGACAGGATATGGAGAACAGGGAGCCTTGTTATGCTGATTGGCAGGATGTAAATTGCCAGCAGCCAGCCTGGAGAAGTGTATGGTGTTTCCTGAAACACAAAAGAAACAAAGCAACACAGTCTATGGCACTTCCACTTATGGTCCTATAGCTTACGGAAATTAAAATCAAAAACAGACAGCCACCCCAATATTTGGGACGGCTGTGTTCACAAGAAGCTCGTCTACAGTAACAGGTAAATATCCCAGAAAGCAAAATATGGATAAAGAAGTTGTGGCACGTACGTACAATGCAATATCACTCAGCAATGAAATCTGTGTCATCAGGCCCGTAGCGGCATAGTGAGTGGATGCAGGTACGGTGATTCTACGTGAACTACGTCACACAGAAAAAGAAACATCATAAGATATCACTAATACACGGAATGTAAACTTGACTACACATGAACTGAATTACAAAACAGAACAGGGTCTCAAATTTAGAAAACCAACTAGTGCTTGCTTATGGGGAAAGGTGCGTTGGGGTGCTTCATAAAACCAGAGACTGAAATTAGCACAGATAACTTTCCATAAGCCAAATATGTAATAGACAAGACCTACTCCTTGCTCAACGAAATGGACCCAACACCACATATTCAACGCCTAGGAATATACCTGACTAGGAAGAATCTTAAAACCCATGGATATATATGTCTCCGTAAGAGAATCAAGCGTGTGTACAGCGGCATAAACGCAGCAGTGAAAATCCGATAAATCCCATTATCAAAATAAATTTCAAAAAAAAATCATAAAGACAGTGAAATAGAGAGCAATTCTTAAATAATTCACTCAGGGCATGTGATGCAACCGGGATTTAACACATCTACACCCAGAGCTGGTTGAGACATAAGGCTGGACACTTCAGGCTGATAGCATTGGTGAGTTTCGGTGAGCAAATGCAGACCCTTTGAAGTCATACTGCATGGTACCCATTCCATGGGTCCCAACTCTCCAGGTTCAAGGGATTCTTCCTCCAGCTAAAACATGCATGGGAAACCAAGAGTATCGTCCACCATGTGATTGGGAAATGATTTAAAATGCATCTCAGTTTTCGTATCCTGGTCCTCGGGTTCACCATTCCAGATGCTTTACTAACACTCTCCCCGCTTGGAGAGTCAGTGCCTTTAACCTCCTCTTTGGCACAGCTTGCAATTTCTGTGCAAAATGAACAGGAATAGGGAGAACCAATGAGAGACTAGCTGTAGGTGTCTGCACGGGCAAATGTAACGCTCATTTCCCACCAGGAAGAGGAATTAACCAAAGGCTCAGCGTGCCCTGCCGGAAACAGATTAGGGCCTGAAGCAATCCTGCGGTTTTGTGCCCAGCTCACAAGAAAGCGAGTTGAAGAAAGGAGCTCAGGGGCACTGTAATTCACAAACCTGCAGAGTTATAAATGACAGCTATCCTCCAAAAATATATTGAAGTAAGCCTGCGAAGGGGAGTTGAAAGCGGGGCAGAATTTCAGGAAAACGATTGCAGGGGGTAGACTGGAATTGCCCTGAAAGCATAGGAAAAGAGGCAGAACGTCGACAATGATGCACTTGGCCAAAAAGGGCGTATGTGTTTTTTCCTGAATATATTCAGGAAAAAACGCATACGCCCTTTTTGGCCAACCAAGCAAGCCTGTAAATGAAATCTGCACTACAATGAAGTCTCACTGCCCCCCTGGCAAAAGGGCCATCTGAAAAAAGTGTAAAATCCAGAAAGGTAGGACAGGATATGGAGAACAGGGAGCCTTGTTATGCTGATTGGCCGGATGTAAATTGCCAGAAGCCACCCTGGAGAAGTGTATGGTGTTTCCTGAAACACGAAAGAAACAAAGCAACACAGCCTATGGCACTTCCACTTATGGTCCTATAGCTTACGGAAATTAAAATCAAAAACAGACAGCCACCCCAATATTTGAGACGGCTGTGTTCACAAGAAGCTCGTCTACAGTATCAGGTAAATATCCCAGAAAGCAAAAAATGGATAAAGAACTTGTGGCACGTACGTACAATGCAATATCACTCAGCAATGAAATCTGTGTCATCAGGCCCATAGCGGCATAGTGAGTGGATGCAGGTACGGTGATTCTACGTGAACTACGTCACACAGAAAAAGAAACATCATAAGATATCACGAATACACGGAATGTAAACTTGATTACACATGAACTGAATTACAAAATAGAAAAGGGTCTCAAATTTAGAAAACCAACTAGTGCTTGCTTATGGGGAAAGGTGCCTTGGGGTGCTGCATAAAACCAGAGACTGAAATTAGCACAGATAACTTTCCATAAGCCCAATATGTAATAGACAAGACCTACTCCTTGCTCAACGAAATGGACCCAACACCACATATTCAACGCCTAGGAATATACCTGACTAGGAAGAATCTTAAAACCCATGGATATATATGTCTCCGTAAGAGAATCAAGGGTGTGTACAGCGGCCGAAAGGCAGCAGTGAAAATCCGATAAATCCCATTATCAAAATAAATTTCGAAAACAAAACACAAAGACAGTGAAATAGAGAGCAATTCTTAAATAATTCACTCAGGGCATGTGATGCAACCGGGATTGACCACATCTACACCCAGAGCTGGTTGAGACATAAGGCTGGACACTTCAGGCTGATAGCATTGGTGAGTTTAGGTGAGCAAATGCACACCCTTTGAAGTCATACTGTATGGTACCTATTCCATGGGTCCCAACTCTTCAGGTTCAAGGGATTCTTCCTCCAGCTAAAACATGCATGTGAAACCCACAGTATGGTCCACCGTGTTATGGGGAAATGATTTAAAATGCATCTCAGTTTTCGTATCCTGGTCCTCGGGTTCACCATTCCAGATGATTTACTAACAGTCTCCCTGCTTGGAGAGTCAGTGCCTTTAACCTCCTGTTTGGCACAGCTTGCAATTTCTGTGCAAGATGAACAGGAATAGGGAGAACCAATGAGAGACTAGCTGTAGGTGTCTGCACGGGCAAATGTAACGCTCATTTCCCACCAGGAAGAGGAATTTACCAAAGGCTCAGCATGCCCTGCCCGAAACAGATTAGGGCCTGAAGCAATCCTGCGGTTTTGTGCCCAGTTCACAAGAAAGCGAGTTGAAGAAAGGAGCTCAGGGGCACTGTAATTCACAAACCTGCAGAGTTATAAATGACAGCTATCCTCCAAAAATATATTGAAGTAAGCCTGCGAAGGGGACTTGAAAGCGGGGCAGAATTTCAGGAAAACGATTGCAGGGGGTAGACTGGAATTGCCCTGAAAGCATAGGAAAAGAGGCAGAACGTCGACAATGATGCACTTGGCCAAAAAGGGCGTATGCGTTTTTTCCTGAATATATTCAGGAAAAAACGCATACGCCCTTTTTGGCCAACCAAGCAAGCCTGTAAAGGAAATCTGCACTACAATGAAGTCTCACTGCCCCCCGGGCAAGAGGGCCATCTGAAAAAAGTGTAAAATCCAGAAAGGTAGGACAGGATATGGAGAACAGGGAGCCTTGTTATGCTGATTGGCAGGATGTAAATTGCCAGCAGCCAGCCTGGAGAAGTGTATGGTGTTTCCTGAAACACAAAAGAAACAAAGCAACACAGTCTATGGCACTTCCACTTATGGTCCTATAGCTTACGGAAATTAAAATCAAAAACAGACAGCCACCCCAATATTTGGGACGGCTGTGTTCACAAGAAGCTCGTCTACAGTAACAGGTAAATATCCCAGAAAGCAAAATATGGATAAAGAAGTTGTGGCACGTACGTACAATGCAATATCACTCAGCAATGAAATCTGTGTCATCAGGCCCGTAGCGGCATAGTGAGTGGATGCAGGTACGGTGATTCTACGTGAACTACGTCACACAGAAAAAGAAACATCATAAGATATCACTAATACACGGAATGTAAACTTGACTACACATGAACTGAATTACAAAACAGAACAGGGTCTCAAATTTAGAAAACCAACTAGTGCTTGCTTATGGGGAAAGGTGCGTTGGGGTGCTTCATAAAACCAGAGACTGAAATTAGCACAGATAACTTTCCATAAGCCAAATATGTAATAGACAAGACCTACTCCTTGCTCAACGAAATGGACCCAACACCACATATTCAACGCCTAGGAATATACCTGACTAGGAAGAATCTTAAAACCCATGGATATATATGTCTCCGTAAGAGAATCAAGCGTGTGTACAGCGGCATAAACGCAGCAGTGAAAATCCGATAAATCCCATTATCAAAATAAATTTCAAAAAAAAATCATAAAGACAGTGAAATAGAGAGCAATTCTTAAATAATTCACTCAGGGCATGTGATGCAACCGGGATTTAACACATCTACACCCAGAGCTGGTTGAGACATAAGGCTGGACACTTCAGGCTGATAGCATTGGTGAGTTTCGGTGAGCAAATGCAGACCCTTTGAAGTCATACTGCATGGTACCCATTCCATGGGTCCCAACTCTCCAGGTTCAAGGGATTCTTCCTCCAGCTAAAACATGCATGGGAAACCAAGAGTATCGTCCACCATGTGATTGGGAAATGATTTAAAATGCATCTCAGTTTTCGTATCCTGGTCCTCGGGTTCACCATTCCAGATGCTTTACTAACACTCTCCCCGCTTGGAGAGTCAGTGCCTTTAACCTCCTCTTTGGCACAGCTTGCAATTTCTGTGCAAAATGAACAGGAATAGGGAGAACCAATGAGAGACTAGCTGTAGGTGTCTGCACGGGCAAATGTAACGCTCATTTCCCACCAGGAAGAGGAATTAACCAAAGGCTCAGCGTGCCCTGCCGGAAACAGATTAGGGCCTGAAGCAATCCTGCGGTTTTGTGCCCAGCTCACAAGAAAGCGAGTTGAAGAAAGGAGCTCAGGGGCACTGTAATTCACAAACCTGCAGAGTTATAAATGACAGCTATCCTCCAAAAATATATTGAAGTAAGCCTGCGAAGGGGAGTTGAAAGCGGGGCAGAATTTCAGGAAAACGATTGCAGGGGGTAGACTGGAATTGCCCTGAAAGCATAGGAAAAGAGGCAGAACGTCGACAATGATGCACTTGGCCAAAAAGGGCGTATGTGTTTTTTCCTGAATATATTCAGGAAAAAACGCATACGCCCTTTTTGGCCAACCAAGCAAGCCTGTAAATGAAATCTGCACTACAATGAAGTCTCACTGCCCCCCTGGCAAAAGGGCCATCTGAAAAAAGTGTAAAATCCAGAAAGGTAGGACAGGATATGGAGAACAGGGAGCCTTGTTATGCTGATTGGCCGGATGTAAATTGCCAGAAGCCACCCTGGAGAAGTGTATGGTGTTTCCTGAAACACGAAAGAAACAAAGCAACACAGCCTATGGCACTTCCACTTATGGTCCTATAGCTTACGGAAATTAAAATCAAAAACAGACAGCCACCCCAATATTTGAGACGGCTGTGTTCACAAGAAGCTCGTCTACAGTATCAGGTAAATATCCCAGAAAGCAAAAAATGGATAAAGAACTTGTGGCACGTACGTACAATGCAATATCACTCAGCAATGAAATCTGTGTCATCAGGCCCATAGCGGCATAGTGAGTGGATGCAGGTACGGTGATTCTACGTGAACTACGTCACACAGAAAAAGAAACATCATAAGATATCACGAATACACGGAATGTAAACTTGACTACACATGAACTGAATTACAAAATAGAAAAGGGTCTCAAATTTAGAAAACCAACTAGTGCTTGCTTATGGGGAAAGGTGCCTTGGGGTGCTGCATAAAACCAGAGACTGAAATTAGCACAGATAACTTTCCATAAGCCCAATATGTAATAGACAAGACCTACTCCTTGCTCAACGAAATGGACCCAACACCACATATTCAACGCCTAGGAATATACCTGACTAGGAAGAATCTTAAAACCCATGGATATATATGTCTCCGTAAGAGAATCAAGGGTGTGTACAGCGGCCGAAAGGCAGCAGTGAAAATCCGATAAATCCCATTATCAAAATAAATTTCGAAAACAAAACACAAAGACAGTGAAATAGAGAGCAATTCTTAAATAATTCACTCAGGGCATGTGATGCAACCGGGATTGACCACATCTACACCCAGAGCTGGTTGAGACATAAGGCTGGACACTTCAGGCTGATAGCATTGGTGAGTTTAGGTGAGCAAATGCACACCCTTTGAAGTCATACTGTATGGTACCTATTCCATGGGTCCCAACTCTTCAGGTTCAAGGGATTCTTCCTCCAGCTAAAACATGCATGTGAAACCCACAGTATGGTCCACCGTGTTATGGGGAAATGATTTAAAATGCATCTCAGTTTTCGTATCCTGGTCCTCGGGTTCACCATTCCAGATGATTTACTAACAGTCTCCCTGCTTGGAGAGTCAGTGCCTTTAACCTCCTGTTTGGCACAGCTTGCAATTTCTGTGCAAGATGAACAGGAATAAGGAGAACCAATGAGAGACTAGCTGTAGGTGTCTGCACGGGCAAATGTAACGCTCATTTCCCACCAGGAAGAGGAATTTACCAAAGGCTCAGCATGCCCTGCCCGAAACAGATTAGGGCCTGAAGCAATCCTGCGGTTTTGTGCCCAGTTCACAAGAAAGCGAGTTGAAGAAAGGAGCTCAGGGGCACTGTAATTCACAAACCTGCAGAGTTATAAATGACAGCTATCCTCCAAAAATATATTGAAGTAAGCCTGCGAAGGGGACTTGAAAGCGGGGCAGAATTTCAGGAAAACGATTGCAGGGGGTAGACTGGAATTGCCCTGAAAGCATAGGAAAAGAGGCAGAACGTCGACAATGATGCACTTGGCCAAAAAGGGCGTATGCGTTTTTTCCTGAATATATTCAGGAAAAAACGCATACGCCCTTTTTGGCCAACCAAGCAAGCCTGTAAAGGAAATCTGCACTACAATGAAGTCTCACTGCCCCCCGGGCAAGAGGGCCATCTGAAAAAAGTGTAAAATCCAGAAAGGTAGGACAGGATATGGAGAACAGGGAGCCTTGTTATGCTGATTGGCAGGATGTAAATTGCCAGCAGCCAGCCTGGAGAAGTGTATGGTGTTTCCTGAAACACATAAGAAACAAAGCAACACAGTCTATGGCACTTCCACTTATGGTCCTATAGCTTACGGAAATTAAAATCAAAAACAGACAGCCACCCCAATATTTGGGACGGCTGTGTTCACAAGAAGCTCGTCTACAGTAACAGGTAAATATCCCAGAAAGCAAAATATGGATAAAGAAGTTGTGGCACGTACGTACAATGCAATATCACTCAGCAATGAAATCTGTGTCATCAGGCCCGTAGCGGCATAGTGAGTGGATGCAGGTACGGTGATTCTACGTGAACTACGTCACACAGAAAAAGAAACATCATAAGATATCACTAATACACGGAATGTAAACTTGACTACACATGAACTGAATTACAAAACAGAACAGGGTCTCAAATTTAGAAAACCAACTAGTGCTTGCTTATGGGGAAAGGTGCGTTGGGGTGCTTCATAAAACCAGAGACTGAAATTAGCACAGATAACTTTCCATAAGCCAAATATGTAATAGACAAGACCTACTCCTTGCTCAACGAAATGGACCCAACACCACATATTCAACGCCTAGGAATATACCTGACTAGGAAGAATCTTAAAACCCATGGATATATATGTCTCCGTAAGAGAATCAAGCGTGTGTACAGCGGCATAAACGCAGCAGTGAAAATCCGATAAATCCCATTATCAAAATAAATTTCAAAAAAAAATCATAAAGACAGTGAAATAGAGAGCAATTCTTGAATAATTCACTCAGGGCATGTGATGCAACCGGGATTTAACACATCTACACCCAGAGCTGGTTGAGACATAAGGCTGGACACTTCAGGCTGATAGCATTGGTGAGTTTCGGTGAGCAAATGCAGACCCTTTGAAGTCATACTGCATGGTACCCATTCCATGGGTCCCAACTCTCCAGGTTCAAGGGATTCTTCCTCCAGCTAAAACATGCATGGGAAACCAAGAGTATCGTCCACCATGTGATTGGGAAATGATTTAAAATGCATCTCAGTTTTCGTATCCTGGTCCTCGGGTTCACCATTCCAGATGTTTTACTAACACTCTCCCCGCTTGGAGAGTCAGTGCCTTTAACCTCCTCTTTGGCACAGCTTGCAATTTCTGTGCAAAATGAACAGGAATAGGGAGAACCAATGAGAGACTAGCTGTAGGTGTCTGCACGGGCAAATGTAACGCTCATTGCCCACCAGGAAGAGGAATTAAACAAAGGCTCAGTGTGCCCTGCTGGAAACAGATTAGGGCCTGAAGCAATCCTGCGGTTTTGTGCCCAGCTCACAAGAAAGCGAGTTGAAGAAAGGAGCTCAGGGGCACTGTAATTCACAAACCTGCAGAGTTATAAATGACAGCTTTCCTCCAAAAATATATTGAAGTAAGCCTGCGAAGGGGACTTGAAAGCGGGGCAGAATTTCAGGAAAACGATTGCAGGGGGTAGACTGGAATTGCCCTGAAAGCATAGGAAAAGAGGCAGAACGTCGACAATGATGCACTTGGCCAAAAAGGGCGTATGCGTTTTTTCCTGAATATATTCAGGAAAAAACGCATACGCCCTTTTTGGCCAACCAAGCAAGCCTCTAAATGAAATCTGCACTACAATGAAGTCTCACTGCCCCCCGGGCAAAAGGGCCATCTGAAAAAAGTGTAAAATCCAGAAAGGTAGGACAGGATATGGAGAACAGGGAGCCTTGTTATGCTGATTGGCAGGATGTAAATTGCCAGCAGCCACCCTGGAGAAGTGTATGGTGTTTCCTGAAACACGAAAGAAACAAAGCAACACAGCCTATGGCACTTCCACTTATGGTCCTATAGCTTACGGAAATTAAAATCAAAAACAGACAGCCACCCCAATATTTGAGACGGCTGTGTTCACAAGAAGCTCGTCTACAGTATCAGGTAAATATCCCAGAAAGCAAAAAATGGATAAAGAACTTGTGGCACGTACGTACAATGCAATATCACTCAGCAATGAAATCTGTGTCATCAGGCCCATAGCGGCATAGTGAGTGGATGCAGGTACGGTGATTCTACGTGAACTACGTCACACAGAAAAAGAAACATCATAAGATATCACGAATACACGGAATGTAAACTTGACTACACATGAACTGAATTACAAAATAGAAAAGGGTCTCAAATTTAGAAAACCAACTAGTGCTTGCTTATGGGGAAAGGTGCCTTGGGGTGCTGCATAAAACCAGAGACTGAAATTAGCACAGATAACTTTCCATAAGCCCAATATGTAATAGACAAGACCTACTCCTTGCTCAACGAAATGGACCCAACACCACATATTCAACGCCTAGGAATATACCTGACTAGGAAGAATCTTAAAACCCATGGATATATATGTCTCCGTAAGAGAATCAAGGGTGTGTACAGCGGCCGAAAGGCAGCAGTGAAAATCCGATAAATCCCATTATCAAAATAAATTTCGAAAACAAAACACAAAGACAGTGAAATAGAGAGCAATTCTTAAATAATTCACTCAGGGCATGTGATGCAACCGGGATTGACCACATCTACACCCAGAGCTGGTTGAGACATAAGGCTGGACACTTCAGGCTGATAGCATTGGTGAGTTTAGGTGAGCAAATGCACACCCTTTGAAGTCATACTGTATGGTACCTATTCCATGGGTCCCAACTCTTCAGGTTCAAGGGATTCTTCCTCCAGCTAAAACATGCATGTGAAACCCACAGTATGGTCCACCGTGTTATGGGGAAATGATTTAAAATGCATCTCAGTTTTCGTATCCTGGTCCTCGGGTTCACCATTCCAGATGATTTACTAACAGTCTCCCTGCTTGGAGAGTCAGTGCCTTTAACCTCCTGTTTGGCACAGCTTGCAATTTCTGTGCAAGATGAACAGGAATAGGGAGAACCAATGAGAGACTAGCTGTAGGTGTCTGCACGGGCAAATGTAACGCTCATTTCCCACCAGGAAGAGGAATTTACCAAAGGCTCAGCATGCCCTGCCTGAAACAGATTAGGGCCTGAAGCAATCCTGCGGTTTTGTGCCCAGTTCACAAGAAAGCGAGTTGAAGAAAGGAGCTCAGGGGCACTGTAATTCACAAACCTGCAGAGTTATAAATGACAGCTATCCTCCAAAAATATATTGAAGTAAGCCTGCGAAGGGGACTTGAAAGCGGGGCAGAATTTCAGGAAAACGATTGCAGGGGGTAGACTGGAATTGCCCTGAAAGCATAGGAAAAGAGGCAGAACGTCGACAATGATGCACTTGGCCAAAAAGGGCGTATGCGTTTTTTCCTGAATATATTCAGGAAAAAACGCATACGCCCTTTTTGGCCAACCAAGCAAGCCTGTAAAGGAAATCTGCACTACAATGAAGTCTCACTGCCCCCCGGGCAAGAGGGCCATCTGAAAAAAGTGTAAAATCCAGAAAGGTAGGACAGGATATGGAGAACAGGGAGCCTTGTTATGCTGATTGGCAGGATGTAAATTGCCAGCAGCCAGCCTGGAGAAGTGTATGGTGTTTCCTGAAACACATAAGAAACAAAGCAACACAGTCTATGGCACTTCCACTTATGGTCCTATAGCTTACGGAAATTAAAATCAAAAACAGACAGCCACCCCAATATTTGGGACGGCTGTGTTCACAAGAAGCTCGTCTACAGTAACAGGTAAATATCCCAGAAAGCAAAATATGGATAAAGAAGTTGTGGCACGTACGTACAATGCAATATCACTCAGCAATGAAATCTGTGTCATCAGGCCCGTAGCGGCATAGTGAGTGGATGCAGGTACGGTGATTCTACGTGAACTACGTCACACAGAAAAAGAAACATCATAAGATATCACTAATACACGGAATGTAAACTTGACTACACATGAACTGAATTACAAAACAGAACAGGGTCTCAAATTTAGAAAACCAACTAGTGCTTGCTTATGGGGAAAGGTGCGTTGGGGTGCTTCATAAAACCAGAGACTGAAATTAGCACAGGTAACTTTCCATAAGCCAAATATGTAATAGACAAGACCTACTCCTTGCTCAACGAAATGGACCCAACACCACATATTCAACGCCTAGGAATATACCTGACTAGGAAGAATCTTAAAACCCATGGATATATATGTCTCCGTAAGAGAATC
The DNA here is from genome assembly GCF_963924675.1 of Phocoena phocoena. NCBI lineage: Eukaryota > Metazoa > Chordata > Mammalia > Artiodactyla > Phocoenidae > Phocoena > Phocoena phocoena. The sequence continues at coordinate 669,573 of NW_027077394.1, read as the reverse complement.
AAGCGTGTGTACAGCGGCATAAACGCAGCAGTGAAAATCCGATAAATCCCATTATCAAAATAAATTTCAAAAAAAAATCATAAAGACAGTGAAATAGAGAGCAATTCTTAAATAATTCATTCAGCGCATGTGATGCAACCGGGATTTAACACATCTACACCCAGAGCTGGTTGAGACATAAGGCTGGACACTTCAGGCTGATAGCATTGGTGAGTTTCGGTGAGCAAATGCAGACCCTTTGAAGTCATACTGCATGGTACCCATTCCATGGGTCCCAACTCTCCAGGTTCAAGGGATTCTTCCTCCAGCTAAAACATGCATGGGAAACCAAGAGTATCGTCCACCATGTGATTGGGAAATGATTTAAAATGCATCTCAGTTTTCGTATCCTGGTCCTCGGGTTCACCATTCCAGATGCTTTACTAACACTCTCCCCGCTTGGAGAGTCAGTGCCTTTAACCTCCTCTTTGGCACAGCTTGCAATTTCTGTGCAAAATGAACAGGAATAGGGAGAACCAATGAGAGACTAGCTGTAGGTGTCTGCACGGGCAAATGTAACGCTCATTGCCCACCAGGAAGAGGAATTAAACAAAGGCTCAGTGTGCCCTGCTGGAAACAGATTAGGGCCTGAAGCAATCCTGCGGTTTTGTGCCCAGCTCACAAGAAAGCGAGTTGAAGAAAGAAGCTCAGGGGCACTGTAATTCACAAACCTGCAGAGTTATAAATGACAGCTTTCCTCCAAAAATATATTGAAGTAAGCCTGCGAAGGGGACTTGAAAGCGGGGCAGAATTTCAGGAAAACGATTGCAGGGGGTAGACTGGAATTGCCCTGAAAGCATAGGAAAAGAGGCAGAACGTCGACAATGATGCACTTGGCCAAAAAGGGCGTATGCGTTTTTTCCTGAATATATTCAGGAAAAAACGCATACGCCCTTTTTGGCCAACCAAGCAAGCCTCTAAATGAAATCTGCACTACAATGAAGTCTCACTGCCCCCCTGGCAAAAGGGCCATCTGAAAAAAGTGTAAAATCCAGAAAGGTAGGACAGGATATGGAGAACAGGGAGCCTTGTTATGCTGATTGGCAGGATGTAAATTGCCAGCAGCCACCCTGGAGAAGTGTATGGTGTTTCCTGAAACACGAAAGAAACAAAGCAACACAGCCTATGGCACTTCCACTTATGGTCCTATAGCTTACGGAAATTAAAATCAAAAACAGACAGCCACCCCAATATTTGAGACGGCTGTGTTCACAAGAAGCTCGTCTACAGTATCAGGTAAATATCCCAGAAAGCAAAAAATGGATAAAGAACTTGTGGCACGTACGTACAATGCAATATCACTCAGCAATGAAATCTGTGTCATCAGGCCCATAGCGGCATAGTGAGTGGATGCAGGTACGGTGATTCTACGTGAACTACGTCACACAGAAAAAGAAACATCATAAGATATCACGAATACACGGAATGTAAACTTGACTACACATGAACTGAATTACAAAATAGAAAAGGGTCTCAAATTTAGAAAACCAACTAGTGCTTGCTTATGGGGAAAGGTGCCTTGGGGTGCTGCATAAAACCAGAGACTGAAATTAGCACAGATAACTTTCCATAAGCCCAATATGTAATAGACAAGACCTACTCCTTGCTCAACGAAATGGACCCAACACCACATATTCAACGCCTAGGAATATACCTGACTAGGAAGAATCTTAAAACCCATGGATATATATGTCTCCGTAAGAGAATCAAGGGTGTGTACAGCGGCCAAAAGGCAGCAGTGAAAATCCGATAAATCCCATTATCAAAATAAATTTCGAAAACAAAACACAAAGACAGTGAAATAGAGAGCAATTCTTAAATAATTCACTCAGGGCATGTGATGCAACCGGGATTGACCACATCTACACCCAGAGCTGGTTGAGACATAAGGCTGGACACTTCAGGCTGATAGCATTGGTGAGTTTAGGTGAGCAAATGCACACCCTTTGAAGTCATACTGTATGGTACCTATTCCATGGGTCCCAACTCTTCAGGTTCAAGGGATTCTTCCTCCAGCTAAAACATGCATGTGAAACCCACAGTATGGTCCACCGTGTTATGGGGAAATGATTTAAAATGCATCTCAGTTTTCGTATCCTGGTCCTCGGGTTCACCATTCCAGATGATTTACTAACAGTCTCCCTGCTTGGAGAGTCAGTGCCTTTAACCTCCTGTTTGGCACAGCTTGCAATTTCTGTGCAAGATGAACAGGAATAGGGAGAACCAATGAGAGACTAGCTGTAGGTGTCTGCACGGGCAAATGTAACGCTCATTTCCCACCAGGAAGAGGAATTTACCAAAGGCTCAGCATGCCCTGCCCGAAACAGATTAGGGCCTGAAGCAATCCTGCGGTTTTGTGCCCAGTTCACAAGAAAGCGAGTTGAAGAAAGGAGCTCAGGGGCACTGTAATTCACAAACCTGCAGAGTTATAAATGACAGCTATCCTCCAAAAATATATTGAAGTAAGCCTGCGAAGGGGACTTGAAAGCGGGGCAGAATTTCAGGAAAACGATTGCAGGGGGTAGACTGGAATTGCCCTGAAAGCATAGGAAAAGAGGCAGAACGTCGACAATGATGCACTTGGCCAAAAAGGGCGTATGCGTTTTTTCCTGAATATATTCAGGAAAAAACGCATATGCCCTTTTTGGCCAACCAAGCAAGCCTGTAAAGGAAATCTGCACTACAATGAAGTCTCACTGCCCCCCGGGCAAGAGGGCCATCTGAAAAAAGTGTAAAATCCAGAAAGGTAGGACAGGATATGGAGAACAGGGAGCCTTGTTATGCTGATTGGCAGGATGTAAATTGCCAGCAGCCAGCCTGGAGAAGTGTATGGTGTTTCCTGAAACACATAAGAAACAAAGCAACACAGTCTATGGCACTTCCACTTATGGTCCTATAGCTTACGGAAATTAAAATCAAAAACAGACAGCCACCCCAATATTTGGGACGGCTGTGTTCACAAGAATCTCGTCTACAGTAACAGGTAAATATCCCAGAAAGCAAAATATGGATAAAGAAGTTGTGGCACGTACGTACAATGCAATATCACTCAGCAATGAAATCTGTGTCATCAGGCCCGTAGCGGTATAGTGAGTGGATTCAGGTACGGTGATTCTACGTGAACTACGTCACACAGAAAAAGAAACATCATAAGATATCACTAATACACGGAATGTAAACTTGACTACACATGAACTGAATTACAAAACAGAACAGGGTCTCAAATTTAGAAAACCAACTAGTGCTTGCTTATGGGGAAAGGTGCGTTGGGGTGCTTCATAAAACCAGAGACTGAAATTAGCACAGATAACTTTCCATAAGCCAAATATGTAATAGACAAGACCTACTCCTTGCTCAACGAAATGGACCCAACACCACATATTCAACGCCTAGGAATATACCTGACTAGGAAGAATCTTAAAACCCATGGATATATATGTCTCCGTAAGAGAATCAAGCGTGTGTACAGCGGCATAAACGCAGCAGTGAAAATCCGATAAATCCCATTATCAAAATAAATTTCAAAAAAAAATCATAAAGACAGTGAAATAGAGAGCAATTCTTAAATAATTCACTCAGGGCATGTGATGCAACCGGGATTGACCACATCTACACCCAGAGCTGGTTGAGACATAAGGCTGGACACTTCAGGCTGATAGCATTGGTGAGTTTAGGTGAGCAAATGCACACTCTTTGAAGTCATACTGTATGGTACCTATTCCATGGGTCCCAACTCTTCAGGTTCAAGGGATTCTTCCTCCAGCTAAAACATGCATGTGAAACCCACAGTATGGTCCACCGTGTTATGGGGAAATGATTTAAAATGCATCTCAGTTTTCGTATCCTGGTCCTCGGGTTCACCATTCCAGATGATTTACTAACAGTCTCCCTGCTTGGAGAGTCAGTGCCTTTAACCTCCTGTTTGGCACAGCTTGCAATTTCTGTGCAAGATGAACAGGAATAGGGAGAACCAATGAGAGACTAGCTGTAGGTGTCTGCACGGGCAAATGTAACGCTCATTTCCCACCAGGAAGAGGAATTTACCAAAGGCTCAGCATGCCCTGCCCGAAACAGATTAGGGCCTGAAGCAATCCTGCGGTTTTGTGCCCAGTTCACAAGAAAGCGAGTTGAAGAAAGGAGCTCAGGGGCACTGTAATTCACAAACCTGCAGAGTTATAAATGACAGCTATCCTCCAAAAATATATTGAAGTAAGCCTGCGAAGGGGACTTGAAAGCGGGGCAGAATTTCAGGAAAACGATTGCAGGGGGTAGACTGGAATTGCCCTGAAAGCATAGGAAAAGAGGCAGAACGTCGACAATGATGCACTTGGCCAAAAAGGGCATATGCGTTTTTTCCTGAATATATTCAGGAAAAAACGCATACGCCCTTTTTGGCCAACCAAGCAAGCCTGTAAAGGAAATCTGCACTACAATGAAGTCTCACTGCCCCCCGGGCAAGAGGGCCATCTGAAAAAAGTGTAAAATCCAGAAAGGTAGGACAGGATATGGAGAACAGGGAGCCTTGTTATGCTGATTGGCAGGATGTAAATTGCCAGCAGCCAGCCTGGAGAAGTGTATGGTGTTTCCTGAAACACATAAGAAACAAAGCAACACAGTCTATGGCACTTCCACTTATGGTCCTATAGCTTACGGAAATTAAAATCAAAAACAGACAGCCACCCCAATATTTGGGACGGCTGTGTTCACAAGAAGCTCGTCTACAGTAACAGGTAAATATCCCAGAAAGCAAAATATGGATAAAGAAGTTGTGGCACGTACGTACAATGCAATATCACTCAGCAATGAAATCTGTGTCATCAGGCCCGTAGCGGCATAGTGAGTGGATGCAGGTACGGTGATTCTACGTGAACTACGTCACACAGAAAAAGAAACATCATAAGATATCACTAATACACGGAATGTAAACTTGACTACACATGAACTGAATTACAAAACAGAACAGGGTCTCAAATTTAGAAAACCAACTAGTGCTTGCTTATGGGGAAAGGTGCGTTGGGGAGCTTCATAAAACCAGAGACTGAAATTAGCACAGATAACTTTCCATAAGCCAAATATGTAATAGACAAGACCTACTCCTTGCTCAACGAAATGGACCCAACACCACATATTCAACGCCTAGGAATATACCTGACTAGGAAGAATCTTAAAACCCATGGATATATATGTCTCCGTAAGAGAATCAAGCGTGTGTACAGCGGCATAAACGCAGCAGTGAAAATCCGATAAATCCCATTATCAAAATAAATTTCAAAAAAAAATCATAAAGACAGTGAAATAGAGAGCAATTCTTAAATAATTCACTCAGGGCATGTGATGCAACCGGGATTTAACACATCTACACCCAGAGCTGGTTGAGACATAAGGCTGGACACTTCAGGCTGATAGCATTGGTGAGTTTCGGTGAGCAAATGCAGACCCTTTGAAGTCATACTGCATGGTACCCATTCCATGGGTCCCAACTCTCCAGGTTCAAGGGATTCTTCCTCCAGCTAAAACATGCATGGGAAACCCACAGTATGGTCCACCGTGTTATGGGGAAATGATTTAAAATGCATCTCAGTTTTCGTATCCTGGTCCTCGGGTTCACCATTCCAGATGATTTACTAACAGTCTCCCTGCTTGGAGAGTCAGTGCCTTTAACCTCCTGTTTGGCACAGCTTGCAATTTCTGTGCCAGATGAACAGGAATAGGGAGAACCAATGAGAGACTAGCTGTAGGTGTCTGCACGGGCAAATGTAACGCTCATTTCCCACCAGGAAGAGGAATTTACCAAAGGCTCAGCATGCCCTGCCCGAAACAGATTAGGGCCTGAAGCAATCCTGCGGTTTTGTGCCCAGCTCACAAGAAAGCGAGTTGAAGAAAGGAGCTCAGGGGCACTGTAATTCACAAACCTGCAGAGTTATAAATGACAGCTATCCTCCAAAAATATATTGAAGTAAGCCTGCGAAGGGGACTTGAAAGCGGGGCAGAATTTCAGGAAAACGATTGCAGGGGGTAGACTGGAATTGCCCTGAAAGCATAGGAAAAGAGGCAGAACGTCGACAATGATGCACTTGGCCAAAAAGGGCGTATGCGTTTTTTCCTGAATATATTCAGGAAAAAACGCATACGCCCTTTTTGGCCAACCAAGCAAGCCTGTAAAGGAAATCTGCACTACAATGAAGTCTCACTGCCCCCCGGGCAAGAGGGCCATCTGAAAAAAGTGTAAAATCCAGAAAGGTAGGACAGGATATGGAGAACAGGGAGCCTTGTTATGCTGATTGGCAGGATGTAAATTGCCAGCAGCCAGCCTGGAGAAGTGTATGGTGTTTCCTGAAACACATAAGAAACAAAGCAACACAGTCTATGGCACTTCCACTTATGGTCCTATAACTTACGGAAATTAAAATCAAAAACAGACAGCCACCCCAATATTTGGGACGGCTGTGTTCACAAGAAGCTCGTCTACAGTAACAGGTAAATATCCCAGAAAGCAAAATATGGATAAAGAAGTTGTGGCACGTACGTACAATGCAATATCACTCAGCAATGAAATCTGTGTCATCAGGCCCGTAGCGGCATAGTGAGTGGATGCAGGTACGGTGATTCTACGTGAACTACGTCACACAGAAAAAGAAACATCATAAGATATCACTAATACACGGAATGTAAACTTGACTACACATGAACTGAATTACAAAACAGAACAGGGTCTCAAATTTAGAAAACCAACTAGTGCTTGCTTATGGGGAAAGGTGCGTTGGGGTGCTTCATAAAACCAGAGACTGAAATTAGCACAGGTAACTTTCCATAAGCCAAATATGTAATAGACAAGACCTACTCCTTGCTCAACGAAATGGACCCAACACCACATATTCAACGCCTAGGAATATACCTGACTAGGAAGAATCTTAAAACCCATGGATATATATGTCTCCGTAAGAGAATCAAGCGTGTGTACAGCGGCATAAACGCAGCAGTGAAAATCCGATAAATCCCATTATCAAAATAAATTTCAAAAAAAAATCATAAAGACAGTGAAATAGAGAGCAATTCTTAAATAATTCACTCAGGGCATGTGATGCAACCGGGATTTAACACATCTACACCCAGAGCTGGTTGAGACATAAGGCTGGACACTTCAGGCTGATAGCATTGGTGAGTTTCGGTGAGCAAATGCAGACCCTTTGAAGTCATACTGCATGGTACCCATTCCATGGGTCCCAACTCTCCAGGTTCAAGGGATTTTTCCTCCAGCTAAAACATGCATGGGAAACCAAGAGTATCGTCCACCATGTGATAGGGAAATGATTTAAAATGCATCTCAGTTTTCGTATCCTGGTCCTCGGGTTCACCATTCCAGATGCTTTACTAACACTCTCCCCGCTTGGAGAGTCAGTGCCTTTAACCTCCTCTTTGGCACAGCTTGCAATTTCTGTGCAAAATCAACAGGAATAGGGAGAACCAATGAGAGACTAGCTGTAGGTGTCTGCACGGGCAAATGTAACGCTCATTTCCCACCAGGAAGAGGAATTAAACAAAGGCTCAGCGTGCCCTGCCGGAAACAGATTAGGGCCTGAAGCAATCCTGCGGTTTTGTGCCCAGCTCACAAGAAAGCGAGTTGAAGAAAGGAGCTCAGGGGCACTGTAATTCACAAACCTGCAGAGTTATAAATGACAGCTATCCTCCAAAAATATATTGAAGTAAGCCTGCGAAGGGGACTTGAAAGCGGGGCAGAATTTCAGGAAAACGATTGCAGGGGGTAGACTGGAATTGCCCTGAAAGCATAGGAAAAGAGGCAGAACGTCGACAATGATGCACTTGGCCAAAAAGGGCGTATGCGTTTTTTCCTGAATATATTCAGGAAAAAACGCATACGCCCTTTTTGGCCAATCAAGCAAGCCTGTAGATGAAATCTGCACTACAGTGAAGTCTCACTGCCCCCCTGGCAAAAGGGCCATCTGAAAAAAGTGTAAAATCCAGAAAGGTAGGACAGGATATGGAGAACAGGGAGCCTTGTTATGCTGATTGGCAGGATGTAAATTGCCAGCAGCCACACTGGAGAAGTGTATGGTGTTTCCTGAAACACGAAAGAAACAAAGAAACACAGCCTATGGCACTTCCACTTATGGTCCTATAGCTTACAGAAATTAAAATCAAAAACAGACAGCCACCCCAATATTTGAGACGGCTGTGTTCACAAGAAGCTCGTCTACAGTATCAGGTAAATATCCCAGAAAGCAAAAAATGGATAAAGAACTTGTGGCACGTACGTACAATGCAATATCACTCAGCAATGAAATCTGTGTCATCAGGCCCATAGCGGCATAGTGAGTGGATGCAGGTACGGTGATTCTACGTGAACTACGTCACACAGAAAAAGAAACATCATAAGATATCACGAACACACGGAATGTAAACTTGACTACACATGAACTGAATTACAAAATAGAAAAGGGTCTCAAATTTAGAAAACCAACTAGTGCTTGCTTATGGGGAAAGGTGCCTTGGGGTGCTGCATAAAACCAGAGACTGAAATTAGCACAGATAACTTTCCATAAGCCCAATATGTAATAGACAAGACCTACTCCTTGCTCAACGAAATGGACCCAACACCACATATTCAACGCCTAGGAATATACCTGACTAGGAAGAATCTTAAAACCCATGGATATATATGTCTCCGTAAGAGAATCAAGGGTGTGTACAGCGGCCGAAAGGCAGCAGTGAAAATCCGATAAATCCCATTATCAAAATAAATTTCGAAAACAAAACACAAAGACAGTGAAATAGAGAGCAATTCTTAAATAATTCACTCAGGGCATGTGATGCAACCGGGATTGACCACATCTACACCCAGAGCTGGTTGAGACATAAGGCTGGACACTTCAGGCTGATAGCATTGGTGAGTTTAGGTGAGCAAATGCACACCCTTTGAAGTCATACTGTATGGTACCTATTCCATGGGTCCCAACTCTTCAGGTTCAAGGGATTCTTCCTCCAGCTAAAACATGCATGTGAAACCCACAGTATGGTCCACCGTGTTATGGGGAAATGATTTAAAATGCATCTCAGTTTTCGTATCCTGGTCCTCGGGTTCACCATTCCAGATGATTTACTAACAGTCTCCCTGCTTGGAGAGTCAGTGCCTTTAACCTCCTGTTTGGCACAGCTTGCAATTTCTGTGCAAGATGAACAGGAATAGGGAGAACCAATGAGAGACTAGCTGTAGGTGTCTGCACGGGCAAATGTAACGCTCATTTCCCACCAGGAAGAGGAATTTACCAAAGGCTCAGCATGCCCTGCCTGAAACAGATTAGGGCCTGAAGCAATCCTGCGGTTTTGTGCCCAGTTCACAAGAAAGCGAGTTGAAGAAAGGAGCTCAGGGGCACTGTAATTCACAAACCTGCAGTTATAAATGACAGCTATCCTCCAAAAATATATTGAAGTAAGCCTGCGAAGGGGACTTGAAAGCGGGGCAGAATTTCAGGAAAACGATTGCAGGGGGTAGACTGGAATTGCCCTGAAAGCATAGGAAAAGAGGCAGAACGTCGACAATGATGCACTTGGCCAAAAAGGGCGTATGCCTTTTTTCCTGAATATATTCAGGAAAAAACGCATACGCCCTTTTTGGCCAACCAAGCAAGCCTGTAAAGGAAATCTGCACTACAATGAAGTCTCACTGCCCCCCGGGCAAGAGGGCCATCTGAAAAAAGTGTAAAATCCAGAAAGGTAGGACAGGATATGGAGAACAGGGAGCCTTGTTATGCTGATTGGCAGGATGTAAATTGCCAGCAGCCAGCCTGGAGAAGTGTATGGTGTTTCCTGAAACACATAAGAAACAAAGCAACACAGTCTATGGCACTTCCACTTATGGTCCTATAGCTTACGGAAATTAAAATCAAAAACAGACAGCCACCCCAATATTTGGGACGGCTGTGTTCACAAGAAGCTCTTCTACAGTAACAGGTAAATATCCCAGAAAGCAAAATATGGATAAAGAAGTTGTGGCACGTACGTACAATGCAATATCACTCAGCAATGAAATCTGTGTCATCAGGCCCGTAGCGGCATAGTGAGTGGATGCAGGTACGGTGATTCTATGTGAACTACGTCACACAGAAAAAGAAACATCATAAGATATCACTAATACACGGAATGTAAACTTGACTACACATGAACTGAATTACAAAACAGAACAGGGTCTCAAATTTAGAAAACCAACTAGTGCTTGCTTATGGGGAAAGGTGCGTTGGGGTGCTTCATAAAACCAGAGACTGAAATTAGCACAGATAACTTTCCATAAGCCAAATATGTAATAGACAAGACCTACTCCTTGCTCAACGAAATGGACCCAACACCACATATTCAACGCCTAGGAATATACCTGACTAGGAAGAATCTTAAAACCCATGGATATATATGTCTCCGTAAGAGAATCAAGCGTGTGTACAGCGGCATAAACGCAGCAGTGAAAATCCGATAAATCCCATTATCAAAATAAATTTCAAAAAAAAATCATAAAGACAGTGAAATAGAGAGCAATTCTTAAATAATTCACTCAGCGCATGTGATGCAACCGGGATTTAACACATCTACACCCAGAGCTGGTTGAGACATAAGGCTGGACACTTCAGGCTGATAGCATTGGTGAGTTTCGGTGAGCAAATGCAGACCCTTTGAAGTCATACTGCATGGTACCCATTCCATGGGTCCCAACTCTCCAGGTTCAAGGGATTCTTCCTCCAGCTAAAACATGCATGGGAAACCAAGAGTATCGTCCACCATGTGATTGGGAAATGATTTAAAATGCATCTCAGTTTTCGTATCCTGGTCCTCGGGTTCACCATTCCAGATGCTTTACAAACACTCTCCCCGCTTGGAGAGTCAGTGCCTTTAACCTCCTCTTTGGCACAGCTTGCAATTTCTGTGCAAAATCAACAGGAATAGGGAGAACCAATGAGAGACTAGCTGTAGGTGTCTGCACGGGCAAATGTAACGCTCATTGCCCACCAGGAAGAGGAATTAAACAAAGGCTCAGTGTGCCCTGCTGGAAACAGATTAGGGCCTGAAGCAATCCTGCGGTTTTGTGCCCAGCTCACAAGAAAGCGAGTTGAAGAAAGGAGCTCAGGGGCACTGTAATTCACAAACCTGCAGAGTTATAAATGACAGCTTTCCTCCAAAAATATATTGAAGTAAGCCTGCGAAGGGGACTTGAAAGCGGGGCAGAATTTCAGGAAAACGATTGCAGGGGGTAGACTGGAATTGCCCTGAAAGCATAGGAAAAGAGGCAGAACGTCGACAATGATGCACTTGGCCAAAAAGGGCGTATGTGTTTTTTCCTGAATATATTCAGGAAAAAACGCATACGCCCTTTTTGGCCAACCAAGCAAGCCTGTAAGTGAAATCTGCACTACAATGAAGTCTCACTGCCCCCCTGGCAAAAGGGCCATCTGAAAAAAGTGTAAAATCCAGAAAGGTAGGACAGGATATGGAGAACAGGGAGCCTTGTTATGCTGATTGTTAGGATGTAAATTGCCAGCAGCCACTCTGGAGAAGTGTATGGTGTTTCCTGAAACACGAAAGAAACAAAGCAACACAGCCTATGGCACTTCCACTTATGGTCCTATAGCTTACGGAAATTAAAATCAAAAACAGACAGCCACCCCAATATTTGAGACGGATGTGTTCACAAGAAGCTCGTCTACAGTATCAGGTAAATATCCCAGAAAGCAAAAAATGGATAAAGAACTTGTGGCACGTACGTACAATGCAATATCACTCAGCAATGAAATCTGTGTCATCAGGCCCGTAGCGGCATAGTGAGTGGATGCAGGTACGGTGATTCTACGTGAACTACGTCACACAGAAAAAGAAACATCATAAGATATCACGAATACACGGAATGTAAACTTGACTACACATGAACTGAATTACAAAATAGAAAAGGGTCTCAAATTTAGAAAACCAACTAGTGCTTGCTTATGGGGAAAGGTGCCTTGGGGTGCTGCATAAAACCAGAGACTGAAATTAGCACAGATAACTTTCCATAAGCCCAATATGTAATAGACAAGACCTACTCCTTGCTCAACGAAATGGACCCAACACCACATATTCAACGCCTAGGAATATACCTGACTAGGAAGAATCTTAAAACCCATGGATATATATGTCTCCGTAAGAGAATCAAGGGTGTGTACAGCGGCCGAAAGGCAGCAGTGAAAATCCGATAAATCCCATTATCAAAATAAATTTCGAAAACAAAACACAAAGACAGTGAAATAGAGAGCAATTCTTAAATAATTCACTCAGGGCATGTGATGCAACCGGGATTGACCACATCTACACCCAGAGCTGGTTGAGACATAAGGCTGGACACTTCAGGCTGATAGCATTGGTGAGTTTAGGTGAGCAAATGCACACCCTTTGAAGTCATACTGTATGGTACCTATTCCATGGGTCCCAACTCTTCAGGTTCAAGGGATTCTTCCTCCAGCTAAAACATGCATGTGAAACCCACAGTATGGTCCACCGTGTTATGGGGAAATGATTTAAAATGCATCTCAGTTTTCGTATCCTGGTCCTCGGGTTCACCATTCCAGATGATTTACTAACAGTCTCCCTGCTTGGAGAGTCAGTGCCTTTAACCTCCTGTTTGGCACAGCTTGCAATTTCTGTGCAAGATGAACAGGAATAGGGAGAACCAATGAGAGACTAGCTGTAGGTGTCTGCACGGGCAAATGTAACGCTCATTTCCCACCAGGAAGAGGAATTTACCAAAGGCTCAGCATGCCCTGCCCGAAACAGATTAGGGCCTGAAGCAATCCTGCGGTTTTGTGCCCAGTTCACAAGAAAGCGAGTTGAAGAAAGGAGCTCAGGGGCACTGTAATTCACAAACCTGCAGAGTTATAAATGACAGCTATCCTCCAAAAATATATTGAAGTAAGCCTGCGAAGGGGACTTGAAAGCGGGGCAGAATTTCAGGAAAACGATTGCAGGGGGTAGACTGGAATTGCCCTGAAAGCATAGGAAAAGAGGCAGAACGTCGACAATGATGCACTTGGCCAAAAAGGGCGTATGCGTTTTTTCCTGAATATATTCAGGAAAAAACGCATACGCCCTTTTTGGCCAACCAAGCAAGCCTGTAAAGGAAATCTGCACTACAATGAAGTCTCACTGCCCCCCGGGCAAGAGGGCCATCTGAAAAAAGTGTAAAATCCAGAAAGGTAGGACAGGATATGGAGAACAGGGAGCCTTGTTATGCTGATTGGCAGGATGTAAATTGCCAGCAGCCAGCCTGGAGAAGTGTATGGTGTTTCCTGAAACACATAAGAAACAAAGCAACACAGTCTATGGCACTTCCACTTATGGTCCTATAGCTTACGGAAATTAAAATCAAAAACAGACAGCCACCCCAATATTTGGGACGGCTGTGTTCACAAGAAGCTCGTCTACAGTAACAGGTAAATATCCCAGAAAGCAAAATATGGATAAAGAAGTTGTGGCACGTACGTACAATGCAATATCACTCAGCAATGAAATCTGTGTCATCAGGCCCATAGCGGCATAGTGAGTGGATGCAGGTACGGTGATTCTACGTGAACTACGTCACACAGAAAAAGAAACATCATAAGATATCACTAATACACGGAATGTAAACTTGACTACACATGAACTGAATTACAAAACAGAACAGGGTCTCAAATTTAGAAAACCAACTAGTGCTTGCTTATGGGGAAAGGTGCGTTGGGGTGCTTCATAAAACCAGAGACTGAAATTAGCACAGATAACTTTCCATAAGCCAAATATGTAATAGACAAGACCTACTCCTTGCTCAACGAAATGGACCCAACACCACATATTCAACGCCTAGGAATATACCTGACTAGGAAGAATCTTAAAACCCATGGATATATATGTCTCCGTAAGAGAATCAAGCGTGTGTACAGCGGCATAAACGCAGCAGTGAAAATCTGATAAATCCCATTATCAAAATAAATTTCAAAAAAAAATCATAAAGACAGTGAAATAGAGAGCAATTCTTAAATAATTCACTCAGGGCATGTGATGCAACCGGGATTTAACACATCTACACCCAGAGCTGGTTGAGACATAAGGCTGGACACTTCAGGCTGATAGCATTGGTGAGTTTCGGTGAGCAAATGCAGACCCTTTGAAGTCATACTGCATGGTACCCATTCCATGGGTCCCAACTCTCCAGGTTCAAGGGATTCTTCCTCCAGCTAAAACATGCATGGGAAACCAAGAGTATCGTCCACCATGTGATTGGGAAATGATTTAAAATGCATCTCAGTTTTCGTATCCTGGTCCTCGGGTTCACCATTCCAGATGCTTTACTAACACTCTCCCTGCTTGGAGAGTCAGTGCCTTTAACCTCCTCTTTGGCACAGCTTGCAATTTCTGTGCAAAATCAACAGGAATAGGGAGAACCAATGAGAGACTAGCTGTAGGTGTCTGCACGGGCAAATGTAACGCTCATTTCCCACCAGGAAGAGGAATTAACCAAAGGCTCAGCGTGCCCTGCCGGAAACAGATTAGGGCCTGAAGCAATCCTGCGGTTTTGTGCACAGCTCACAAGAAAGCGAGTTGAAGAAAGGAGCTCTGGGGCACTGTAATTCACAAACCTGCAGAGTTATAAATGACAGCTATCCTCCAAAAATATATTGAAGTAAGCCTGCGAAGGGGAGTTGAAAGCGGGGCAGAATTTCAGGAAAACGATTGCAGGGGGTAGACTGGAATTGCCCTGAAAGCATAGGAAAAGAGGCAGAACGTCGACAATGATGCACTTGGCCAAAAAGGGCGTATGCGTTTTTTCCTGAATATATTCAGGAAAAAACGCATACGCCCTTTTTGGCCAACCAAGCAAGCCTGTAAATGAAATCTGCACTACAATGAAGTCTCACTGCCCCCCTGGCAAAAGGGCCATCTGAAAAAAGTGTAAAATCCAGAAAGGTAGGACAGGATATGGAGAACAGGGAGCCTTGTTATGCTGATTGGCAGGATGTAAATTGCCAGCAGCCACCCTGGAGAAGTGTATGGTGTTTCCTGAAACACGAAAGAAACAAAGCATCACAGCCTATGGCACTTCCACTTATGGTCCTATAGCTTACGGAAATTAAAATCAAAAACAGACAGCCACCCCAATATTTGAGACGGCTGTGTTCACAAGAAGCTCGTCTACAGTATCAGGTAAATATCCCAGAAAGCAAAAAATGGATAAAGAACTTGTGGCACGTACGTACAATGCAATATCACTCAGCAATGAAATCTGTGTCATCAGGCCCATAGCGGCATAGTGAGTGGATGCAGGTACGGTGATTCTACGTGAACTACGTCACACAGAAAAAGAAACATCATAAGATATCACGAATACACGGAATGTAAACTTGACTACACATGAACTGAATTACAAAACAGAACAGGGTCTCAAATTTAGAAAACCAACTAGTGCTTGCTTATGGGGAAAGGTGCCTTGGGGTGCTGCATAAAACCAGAGACTGAAATTAGCACAGATAACTTTCCATAAGCCCAATATGTAATAGACAAGACCTACTCCTTGCTCAACGAAATGGACCCAACACCACATATTCAACGCCTAGGAATATACCTGACTAGGAAGAATCTTAAAACCCATGGATATATATGTCTCCGTAAGAGAATCAAGGGTGTGTACAGCGGCCGAAAGGCAGCAGTGAAAATCCGATAAATCCCATTATCAAAATAAATTTCGAAAACAAAACACAAAGACAGTGAAATAGAGAGCAATTCTTAAATAATTCACTCAGGGCATGTGATGCAACCGGGATTGACCACATCTACACCCAGAGATGGTTGAGACATAAGGCTGGACACTTCAGGCTGATAGCATTGGTGAGTTTAGGTGAGCAAATGCACACCCTTTGAAGTCATACTGTATGGTACCTATTCCATGGGTCCCAACTCTTCAGGTTCAAGGGATTCTTCCTCCAGCTAAAACATGCATGTGAAACCCACAGTATGGTCCACCGTGTTATGGGGAAATGATTTAAAATGCATCTCAGTTTTCGTATCCTGGTCCTCGGGTTCACCATTCCAGATGATTTACTAACAGTCTCCCTGCTTGGAGAGTCAGTGCCTTTAACCTCCTGTTTGGCACAGCTTGCAATTTCTGTGCAAGATGAACAGGAATAGGGAGAACCAATGAGAGACTAGCTGTAGGTGTCTGCACGGGCAAATGTAACACTCATTTCCCACCAGGAAGAGGAATTTACCAAAGGCTCAGCATGCCCTGCCCGAAACAGATTAGGGCCTGAAGCAATCCTGCGGTTTTGTGCCCAGTTCACAAGAAAGCGAGTTGAAGAAAGGAGCTCAGGGGCACTGTAATTCACAAACCTGCAGAGTTATAAATGACAGCTATCCTCCAAAAATATATTGAAGTAAGCCTGCGAAGGGGACTTGAAAGCGGGGCAGAATTTCAGGAAAACGATTGCAGGGGGTAGACTGGAATTGCCCTGAAAGCATAGGAAAAGAGGCAGAACGTCGACAATGATGCACTTGGCCAAAAAGGGCGTATGCGTTTTTTCCTGAATATATTCAGGAAAAAACGCATACGCCCTTTTTGGCCAACCAAGCAAGCCTGTAAAGGAAATCTGCACTACAATGAAGTCTCACTGCCCCCCGGGCAAGAGGGCCATCTGAAAAAAGTGTAAAATCCAGAAAGGTAGGACAGGATATGGAGAACAGGGAGCCTTGTTATGCTGATTGGCAGGATGTAAATTGCCAGCAGCCAGCCTGGAGAAGTGTATGGTGTTTCCTGAAACACATAAGAAACAAAGCAACACAGTCTATGGCACTTCCACTTATGGTCCTATAGCTTACGGAAATTAAAATCAAAAACAGACAGCCACCCCAATATTTGGGACGGCTGTGTTCACAAGAAGCTCGTCTACAGTAACAGGTAAATATCCCAGAAAGCAAAATATGGATAAAGAAGTTGTGGCACGTACGTACAATGCAATATCACTCAGCAATGAAATCTGTGTCATCAGGCCCGTAGCGGCATAGTGAGTGGATGCAGGTACGGTGATTCTACGTGAACTACGTCACACAGAAAAAGAAACATCATAAGATATCACTAATACACGGAATGTAAACTTGACTACACATGAACTGAATTACAAAACAGAACAGGGTCTCAAATTTAGAAAACCAACTAGTGCTTGCTTATGGGGAAAGGTGCGTTGGGGTGCTTCATAAAACCAGAGACTGAAATTAGCACAGATAACTTTCCATAAGCCAAATATGTAATAGACAAGACCTACTCCTTGCTCAACGAAATGGACCCAACACCACATATTCAACGCCTAGGAATATACCTGACTAGGAAGAATCTTAAAACCCATGGATATATATGTCTCCGTAAGAGAATCAAGCGTGTGTACAGCGGCATAAACGCAGCAGTGAAAATCCGATAAATCCCATTATCAAAATAAATTTCAAAAAAAAATCATAAAGACAGTGAAATAGAGAGCAATTCTTAAATAATTCACTCAGGGCATGTGATGCAACCGGGATTTAACACATCTACACCCAGAGCTGGTTGAGACATAAGGCTGGACACTTCAGGCTGATAGCATTGGTGAGTTTTGGTGAGCAAATGCAGACCCTTTGAAGTCATACTGCATGGTACCCATTCCATGGGTCCCAACTCTCCAGGTTCAAGGGATTCTTCCTCCAGCTAAAACATGCATGGGAAACCAAGAGTATCGTCCACCATGTGATTGGGAAATGATTTAAAATGCATCTCAGTTTTCGTATCCTGGTCCTCGGGTTCACCATTCCAGATGCTTTACTAACACTCTCCCCGCTTGGAGAGTCAGTGCCTTTAACCTCCTCTTTGGCACAGCTTGCAATTTCTGTGCAAAATGAACAGGAATAGGGAGAACCAATGAGAGACTAGATGTAGGTGTCTGCACGGGCAAATGTAACGCTCATTTCCCACCAGGAAGAGGAATTAACCAAAGGCTCAGCGTGCCCTGCCGGAAACAGATTAGGGCCTGAAGCAATCCTGTGGTTTTTTGCCCAGCTCACAAGAAAGCGAGTTGAAGAAAGGAGCTCAGGGGCACTGTAATTCACAAACCTGCAGAGTTATAAATGACAGCTATCCTCCAAAAATATATTGAAGTAAGCCTGCGAAGGGGAGTTGAAAGCGGGGCAGAATTTCAGGAAAACGATTGCAGGGGGTAGACTGGAATTGCCCTGAAAGCATAGGAAAAGAGGCAGAACGTCGACAATGATGCACTTGGCCAAAAAGGGCGTATGTGTTTTTTCCTGAATATATTCAGGAAAAAACGCATACGCCCTTTTTGGCCAACCAAGCAAGCCTGTAAATGAAATCTGCACTACAATGAAGTCTCACTGCCCCACTGGCAAAAGGGCCATCTGAAAAAAGTGTAAAATCCAGAAAGGTAGGACAGGATATGGAGAACAGGGAGCCTTGTTATGCTGATTGGCAGGATGTAAATTGCCAGCAGCCACCCTGGAGAAGTGTATGGTGTTTCCTGAAACACGAAAGAAACAAAGCAACACAGCCTATGGCACTTCCACTTATGGTCCTATAGCTTACGGAAATTAAAATCAAAAACAGACAGCCACCCCAATATTTGAGACGGCTGTGTTCACAAGAAGCTCGTCTACAGTATCAGGTAAATATCCCAGAAAGCAAAAAATGGATAAAGAACTTGTGGCACGTACGTACAATGCAATATCACTCAGCAATGAAATCTGTGTCATCAGGCCCATAGCGGCATAGTGAGTGGATGCAGGTACGGTGATTCTACGTGAACTACGTCACACAGAAAAAGAAACATCATAAGATATCACGAATAGACGGAATGTAAACTTGACTACACATGAACTGAATTACAAAATAGAAAATGGTCTCAAATTTAGAAAACCAACTAGTGCTTGCTTATGGGGAAAGGTGCCTTGGGGTGTTGCATAAAACCAGAGACTGAAATTAGCACAGATAACTTTCCATAAGCCCAATATGTAATAGACAAGACCTACTCCTTGCTCAACGAAATGGACCCAA
The DNA here is from genome assembly GCF_963924675.1 of Phocoena phocoena. Classification (NCBI taxonomy): domain Eukaryota; kingdom Metazoa; phylum Chordata; class Mammalia; order Artiodactyla; family Phocoenidae; genus Phocoena; species Phocoena phocoena. Next base: position 650,441 of record NW_027077394.1, on the reverse strand, counting down.
CACCACATATTCAACGCCTAGGAATATACCTGACTAGGAAGAATCTTAAAACCCATGGATATATATGTCTCCGTAAGAGAATCAAGGGTGTGTACAGCGGCCGAAAGGCAGCAGTGAAAATCCGATAAATCCCATTATCAAAATAAATTTCGAAAACAAAACACAAAGACAGTGAAATAGAGAGCAATTCTTAAATAATTCACTCAGGGCATGTGATGCAACCGGGATTGACCACATCTACACCCAGAGCTGGTTGAGACATAAGGCTGGACACTTCAGGCTGATAGCATTGGTGAGTTGAGGTGAGCAAATGCACACCCTTTGAAGTCATACTGTATGGTACCTATTCCATGGGTCCCAACTCTTCAGGTTCAAGGGATTCTTCCTCCAGCTAAAACATGCATGTGAAACCCACAGTATGGTCCACCGTGTTATGGGGAAATGATTTAAAATGCATCTCAGTTTTCGTATCCTGGTCCTCGGGTTCACCATTCCAGATGATTTACTAACAGTCTCCCTGCTTGGAGAGTCAGTGCCTTTAACCTCCTGTTTGGCACAGCTTGCAATTTCTGTGCAAGATGATCAGGAATAGGGAGAACCAATGAGAGACTAGCTGTAGGTGTCTGCACGGGCAAATGTAACGCTCATTTCCCACCAGGAAGAGGAATATACCAAAGGCTCAGCATGCCCTGCCTGAAACAGATTAGGGCCTGAAGCAATCCTGCGGTTTTGTGCCCAGTTCACAAGAAAGCGAGTTGAAGAAAGGAGCTCAGGGGCACTGTAATTCACAAACCTGCAGAGTTATAAATGACAGCTATCCTCCAAAAATATATTGAAGTAAGCCTGCGAAGGGGACTTGAAAGCGGGGCAGAATTTCAGGAAAACGATTGCAGGGGGTAGACTGGAATTGCCCTGAAAGCATAGGAAAAGAGGCAGAACGTCGACAATGATGCACTTGGCCAAAAAGGGCGTATGCGTTTTTTCCTGAATATATTCAGGAAAAAACGCATACGCCCTTTTTGGCCAACCAAGCAAGCCTGTAAAGGAAATCTGCACTACAATGAAGTCTCACTGCCCCCCGGGCAAGAGGGCCATCTGAAAAAAGTGTAAAATCCAGAAAGGTAGGACAGGATATGGAGAACAGGGAGCCTTGTTATGCTGATTGGCAGGATGTAAATTGCCAGCAGCCAGCCTGGAGAAGTGTATGGTGTTTCCTGAAACACATAAGAAACAAAGCAACACAGTCTATGGCACTTCCACTTATGGTCCTATAGATTACGGAAATTAAAATCAAAAACAGACAGCCACCCCAATATTTGGGACGGCTGTGTTCACAAGAAGCTCGTCTACAGTAACAGGTAAATATCCCAGAAAGCAAAATATGGATAAAGAAATTGTGGTACGTACGTACAATGCAATATCACTCAGCAATGAAATCTGTGTCATCAGGCCCGTAGCGGCATAGTGAGTGGATGCAGGTACGGTGATTCTACGTGAACTACGTCACACAGAAAAAGAAACATCATAAGATATCACTAATACACGGAATGTAAACTTGACTACACATGAACTGAATTACAAAACAGAACAGGGTCTCAAATTTAGAAAACCAACTAGTGCTTGCTTATGGGGAAAGGTGCGTTGGGGTGCTTCATAAAACCAGAGACTGAAATTAGCACAGATAACTTTCCATAAGCCAAATATGTAATAGACAAGACCTACTCCTTGCTCAACGAAATGGACCCAACACCACATATTCAACGCCTAGGAATATACCTGACTAGGAAGAATCTTAAAACCCATGGATATATATGTCTCCGTAAGAGAATCAAGCGTGTGTACAGCGGCATAAACGCAGCAGTGAAAATCCGATAAATCCCATTATCAAAATAAATTTCAAAAAAAAATCATAAAGACAGTGAAATAGAGAGCAATTCTTAAATAATTCACTCAGCGCATGTGATGCAACCGGGATTTAACACATCTACACCCAGAGCTGGTTGAGACATAAGGCTGGACACTTCAGGCTGATAGCATTGGTGAGTTTAGGTGAGCAAATGCACACCCTTTGAAGTCATACTGTATGGTACCTATTCCATGGGTCCCAACTCTTCAGGTTCAAGGGATTCTTCCTCCAGCTAAAACATGCATGTGAAACCCACAGTATGGTCCACCGTGTTATGGGGAAATGATTTAAAATGCATCTCAGTTTTCGTATCCTGGTCCTCGGGTTCACCATTCCAGATGATTTACTAACAGTCTCCCTGCTTGGAGAGTCAGTGCCTTTAACCTCCTGTTTGGCACAGCTTGCAATTTCTGTGCAAGATGAACAGGAATAGGGAGAACCAATGAGAGACTAGCTGTAGGTGTCTGCACGGGCAAATGTAACGCTCATTTCCCACCAGGAAGAGGAATTTACCAAAGGCTCAGCATGCCCTGCCCGAAACAGATTAGGGCCTGAAGCAATCCTGCGGTTTTGTGCCCAGCTCACAAGAAAGCGAGTTGAAGAAAGGAGCTCAGGGGCACTGTAATTCACAAACCTGCAGAGTTATAAATGACAGCTATCCTCCAAAAATATATTGAAGTAAGCCTGCGAAGGGGACTTGAAAGCGGGGCAGAATTTCAGGAAAACGATTGCAGGGGGTAGACTGGAATTGCCCTGAAAGCATAGGAAAAGAGGCAGAACGTCGACAATGATGCACTTGGCCAAAAAGGGCGTATGCGTTTTTTCCTGAATATATTCAGGAAAAAACGCATACGCCCTTTTTGGCCAACCAAGCAAGCCTGTAAAGGAAATCTGCACTACAATGAAGTCTCACTGCCCCCCGGGCAAGAGGGCCATCTGAAAAATGTGTAAAATCCAGAAAGGTAGGACAGGATATGGAGAACAGGGAGCCTTGTTATGCTGATTGGCAGGATGTAAATTGCCAGCAGCCAGCCTGGAGAAGTGTATGGTGTTTCCTGAAACACATAAGAAACAAAGCAACACAGTCTATGGCACTTCCACTTATGGTCCTATAGCTTACGGAAATTAAAATCAAAAACAGACAGCCACCCCAATATTTGGGACGGCTGTGTTCACAAGAAGCTCGTCTACAGTAACAGGTAAATATCCCAGAAAGCAAAATATGGATAAAGAAGTTGTGGCACGTACGTACAATGCAATATCACTCAGCAATGAAATCTGTGTCATCAGGCCCGTAGCGGCATAGTGAGTGGATGCAGGTACGGTGATTCTACGTGAACTACGTCACACAGAAAAAGAAACATCATAAGATATCACTAATACACGGAATGTAAACTTGACTACACATGAACTGAATTACAAAACAGAACAGGGTCTCAAATTTAGAAAACCAACTAGTGCTTGCTTATGGGGAAAGGTGCGTTGGGGTGCTTCATAAAACCAGAGACTGAAATTAGCACAGATAACTTTCCATAAGCCAAATATGTAATAGACAAGACCTACTCCTTGCTCAACGAAATGGACCCAACACCACATATTCAACGCCTAGGAATATACCTGACTAGGAAGAATCTTAAAACCCATGGATATATATGTCTCCGTAAGAGAATCAAGCGTGTGTACAGCGGCATAAACGCAGCAGTGAAAATCCGATAAATCCCATTATCAAAATAAATTTCAAAAAAAAATCATAAAGACAGTGAAATAGAGAGCAATTCTTAAATAATTCACTCAGGGCATGTGATGCAACCGGGATTTAACACATCTACACCCAGAGCTGGTTGAGACATAAGGCTGGACACTTCAGGCTGATAGCATTGGTGAGTTTTGGTGAGCAAATGCAGACCCTTTGAAGTCATACTGCATGGTACCCATTCCATGGGTCCCAACTCTCCAGGTTCAAGGGATTCTTCCTCCAGCTAAAACATGCATGGGAAACCAAGAGTATCGTCCACCATGTGATTGGGAAATGATTTAAAATGCATCTCAGTTTTCGTATCCTGGTCCTCGGGTTCACCATTCCAGATGCTTTACTAACACTCTCCCCGCTTGGAGAGTCAGTGCCTTTAACCTCCTCTTTGGCACAGCTTGCAATTTCTGTGCAAAATGAACAGGAATAGGGAGAACCAATGAGAGACTAGATGTAGGTGTCTGCACGGGCAAATGTAACGCTCATTTCCCACCAGGAAGAGGAATTAACCAAAGGCTCAGCGTGCCCTGCTGGAAACAGATTAGGGCCTGAAGCAATCCTGTGGTTTTTTGCCCAGCTCACAAGAAAGCGAGTTGAAGAAAGGAGCTCAGGGGCACTGTAATTCACAAACCTGCAGAGTTATAAATGACAGCTATCCTCCAAAAATATATTGAAGTAAGCCTGCGAAGGGGAGTTGAAAGCGGGGCAGAATTTCAGGAAAACGATTGCAGGGGGTAGACTGGAATTGCCCTGAAAGCATAGGAAAAGAGGCAGAACGTCGACAATGATGCACTTGGCCAAAAAGGGCGTATGTGTTTTTTCCTGAATATATTCAGGAAAAAACGCATACGCCCTTTTTGGCCAACCAAGCAAGCCTGTAAATGAAATCTGCACTACAATGAAGTCTCACTGCCCCACTGGCAAAAGGGCCATCTGAAAAAAGTGTAAAATCCAGAAAGGTAGGACAGGATATGGAGAACAGGGAGCCTTGTTATGCTGATTGGCAGGATGTAAATTGCCAGCAGCCACCCTGGAGAAGTGTATGGTGTTTCCTGAAACACGAAAGAAACAAAGCAACACAGCCTATGGCACTTCCACTTATGGTCCTATAGCTTACGGAAATTAAAATCAAAAACAGACAGCCACCCCAATATTTGAGACGGCTGTGTTCACAAGAAGCTCGTCTACAGTATCAGGTAAATATCCCAGAAAGCAAAAAATGGATAAAGAACTTGTGGCACGTACGTACAATGCAATATCACTCAGCAATGAAATCTGTGTCATCAGGCCCATAGCGGCATAGTGAGTGGATGCAGGTACGGTGATTCTACGTGAACTACGTCACACAGAAAAAGAAACATCATAAGATATCACGAATAGACGGAATGTAAACTTGACTACACATGAACTGAATTACAAAATAGAAAAGGGTCTCAAATTTAGAAAACCAACTAGTGCTTGCTTATGGGGAAAGGTGCCTTGGGGTGCTGCATAAAACCAGAGACTGAAATTAGCACAGATAACTTTCCATAAGCCCAATATGTAATAGACAAGACCTACTCCTTGCTCAACGAAATGGACCCAACACCACATATTCAACGCCTAGGAATATACCTGACTAGGAAGAATCTTAAAACCCATGGATATATATGTCTCCGTAAGAGAATCAAGGGTGTGTACAGCGGCCGAAAGGCAGCAGTGAAAATCCGATAAATCCCATTATCAAAATAAATTTCGAAAACAAAACACAAAGACAGTGAAATAGAGAGCAATTCTTAAATAATTCACTCAGGGCATGTGATGCAACCGGGATTGACCACATCTACACCCAGAGCTGGTTGAGACATAAGGCTGGACACTTCAGGCTGATGGCATTGGTGAGTTTAGGTGAGCAAATGCACACCCTTTGAAGTCATACTGTATGGTACCTATTCCATGGGTCCCAACTCTTCAGGTTCAAGGGATTCTTCCTCCAGCTAAAACATGCATGTGAAACCCACAGTATGGTCCACCGTGTTATGGGGAAATGATTTAAAATGCATCTCAGTTTTCGTATCCTGGTCCTCGGGTTCACCATTCCAGATGATTTACTAACAGTCTCCCTGCTTGGAGAGTCAGTGCCTTTAACCTCCTGTTTGGCACAGCTTGCAATTTCTGTGCAAGATGAACAGGAATAGGGAGAACCAATGAGAGAGTAGCTGTAGGTGTCTGCACGGGCAAATGTAACGCTCATTTCCCACCAGGAAGAGGAATTTACCAAAGGCTCAGCATGCCCTGCCCGAAACAGATTAGGGCCTGAAGCAATCCTGCGGTTTTGTGCCCAGTTCACAAGAAAGCGAGTTGAAGAAAGGAGCTCAGGGGCACTGTAATTCACAAACCTGCAGAGTTATAAATGACAGCTATCCTCCAAAAATATATTGAAGTAAGCCTGCGAAGGGGACTTGAAAGCGGGGCAGAATTTCAGGAAAACGATTGCAGGGGGTAGACTGGAATTGCCCTGAAAGCATAGGAAAAGAGGCAGAACGTCGACAATGATGCACTTGGCCAAAAAGGGCGTATGCGTTTTTTCCTGAATATATTCAGGAAAAAACGCATACGCCCTTTTTGGCCAACCAAGCAAGCCTGTAAAGGAAATCTGCACTACAATGAAGTCTCACTGCCCCCCGGGCAAAAGGGCCATCTGAAAAAAGTGTAAAATCCAGAAAGGTAGGACAGGATATGGAGAACAGGGAGCCTTGTTATGCTGATTGGCAGGATGTAAATTGCCAGCAGCCAGCCTGGAGAAGTGTATGGTGTTTCCTGAAACACATAAGAAACAAAGCAACACAGTCTATGGCACTTCCACTTATGGTCCTATAGCTTACGGAAATTAAAATCAAAAACAGACAGCCACCCCAATATTTGGGACGGCTGTGTTCACAAGAAGCTCGTCTACAGTAACAGGTAAATATCCCAGAAAGCAAAATATGGATAAAGAAGTTGTGGCACGTACGTACAATGCAATATCACTCAGCAATGAAATCTGTGTCATCAGGCCCGTAGCGGCATAGTGAGTGGATGCAGGTACGGTGATTCTACGTGAACTACGTCACACAGAAAAAGAAACATCATAAGATATCACTAATACACGGAATGTAAACTTGACTACACATGAACTGAATTACAAAACAGAACAGGGTCTCAAATTTAGAAAACCAACTAGTGCTTGCTTATGGGGAAAGGTGCGTTGGGGTGCTTCATAAAACCAGAGACTGAAATTAGCACAGATAACTTTCCATAAGCCAAATATGTAATAGACAAGACCTACTCCTTGCTCAACGAAATGGACCCAACACCACATATTCAACGCCTAGGAATATACCTGACTAGGAAGAATCTTAAAACCCATGGATATATATGTCTCCGTAAGAGAATCAAGCGTGTGTACAGCGGCATAAACGCAGCAGTGAAAATCCGATAAATCCCATTATCAAAATAAATTTCAAAAAAAAATCATAAAGACAGTGAAATAGAGAGCAATTCTTACATAATTCACTCAGCGCATGTGATGCAACCGGGATTTAACACATCTACACCCAGAGCTGGTTGAGACATAAGGCTGGACACTTCAGGCTGATAGCATTGGTGAGTTTCGGTGAGCAAATGCAGACCCTTTGAAGTCATACTGCATGGTACCCATTCCATGGGTCCCAACTCTCCAGGTTCAAGGGATTCTTCCTCCAGCTAAAACATGCATGGGAAACCAAGAGTATCGTCCACCATGTGATTGGGAAATGATTTAAAATGCATCTCAGTTTTCGTATCCTGGTCCTCGGGTTCACCATTCCAGATGCTTTACTAACACTCTCCCCGCTTGGAGAGTCAGTGCCTTTAACCTCCTCTTTGGCACAGCTTGCAATTTCTGTGCAAAATGAACAGGAATAGGGAGAACCAATGAGAGACTAGCTGTAGGTGTCTGCACGGGCAAATGTAACGCTCATTGCCCACCAGGAAGAGGAATTAAACAAAGGCTCAGTGTGCCCTGCTGGAAACAGATTAGGGCCTGAAGCAATCCTGCGGTTTTGTGCCCAGCTCACAAGAAAGCGAGTTGAAGAAAGGAGCTCAGGGGCACTGTAATTCACAAACCTGCAGAGTTATAAATGACAGCTTTCCTCCAAAAATATATTGAAGTAAGCCTGCGAAGGGGACTTGAAAGCGGGGCAGAATTTCAGGAAAACGATTGCAGGGGGTAGACTGGAATTGCCCTGAAAGCATAGGAAAAGAGGCAGAACGTCGACAATGATGCACTTGGCCAAAAAGGGCGTATGTGTTTTTTCCTGAATATATTCAGGAAAAAACGCATACGCCCTTTTTGGCCAACCAAGCAAGCCTGTAAATGAAATCTGCACTACAATGAAGTCTCACTGCCCCCCTGGCAAAAGGGCCATCTGAAAAAAGTGTAAAATCCAGAAAGGTAGGACAGGATATGGAGAACACGGAGCCTTGTTATGCTGATTGGCAGGATGTAAATTGCCAGCAGCCACCCTGGAGAAGTGTATGGTGTTTCCTGAAACACGAAAGAAACAAAGCAACACAGCCTATGGCACTTCCACTTATGGTCCTATAGCTTACGGAAATTAAAATCAAAAACAGACAGCCACCCCAATATTAGAGACGGCTGTGTTCACAAGAATCTCGTCTACAGTATCAGGTAAATATCCCAGAAAGCAAAAAATGGATAAAGAACTTGTGGCACGTACGTACAATGCAATATCACTCAGCAATGAAATCTGTGTCATCAGGCCCATAGCGGCATAGTGAGTGGATGCAGGTACGGTGATTCTACGTGAACTACGTCACACAGAAAAAGAAACATCATAAGATATCACGAATACACGGAATATAAACTTGACTACACATGAACTGAATTACAAAATAGAAAAGGGTCTCAAATTTAGAAAACCAACTAGTGCTTGCTTATGGGGAAAGGTGCCTTGGGGTGCTGCATAAAACCAGAGACTGAAATTAGCACAGATAACTTTCCATAAGCCCAATATGTAATAGACAAGACCTACTCCTTGCTCAACGAAATGGACCCAACACCACATATTCAACGCCTAGGAATATACCTGACTAGGAAGAATCTTAAAACCCATGGATATATATGTCTCCGTAAGAGAATCAAGGGTGTGTACAGCGGCCGAAAGGCAGCAGTGAAAATCCGATAAATCCCATTATCAAAATAAATTTCGAAAACAAAACACAAAGACAGTGAAATAGAGAGCAATTCTTAAATAATTCACTCAGGGCATGTGATGCAACCGGGATTGACCACATCTACACCCAGAGCTGGTTGAGACATAAGGCTGGACACTTCAGGCTGATGGCATTGGTGAGTTTAGGTGAGCAAATGCACACCCTTTGAAGTCATACTGTATGGTACCTATTCCATGGGTCCCAACTCTTCAGGTTCAAGGGATTCTTCCTCCAGCTAAAACATGCATGTGAAACCCACAGTATGGTCCACCGTGTTATGGGGAAATGATTTAAAATGCATCTCAGTTTTCGTATCTTGGTCCTCGGGTTCACCATTCCAGATGATTTACTAACAGTCTCCCTGCTTGGAGAGTCAGTGCCTTTAACCTCCTGTTTGGCACAGCTTGCAATTTCTGTGCAAGATGAACAGGAATAGGGAGAACCAATGAGAGACTAGCTGTAGGTGTCTGCACGGGCAAATGTAACGCTCATTTCCCACCAGGAAGAGGAATTTACCAAAGGCTCAGCATGCCCTGCCCGAAACAGATTAGGGCCTGAAGCAATCCTGCGGTTTTGTGCCCAGTTCACAAGAAAGCGAGTTGAAGAAAGGAGCTCAGGGGCACTGTAATTCACAAACCTGCAGAGTTATAAATGACAGCTATCCTCCAAAAATATATTGAAGTAAGCCTGCGAAGGGGACTTGAAAGCGGGGCAGAATTTCAGGAAAACGATTGCAGGGGGTAGACTGGAATTGCCCTGAAAGCATAGGAAAAGAGGCAGAACGTCGACAATGATGCACTTGGCCAAAAAGGGCGTATGCGTTTTTTCCTGAATATATTCAGGAAAAAACGCATACGCCCTTTTTGGCCAACCAAGCAAGCCTGTAAAGGAAATCTGCACTACAATGAAGTCTCACTGCCCCCCGGGCAAGAGGGCCATCTGAAAAAAGTGTAAAATCCAGAAAGGTAGGACAGGATATGGAGAACAGGGAGCCTTGTTATGCTGATTGGCAGGATGTAAATTGCCAGCAGCCAGCCTGGAGAAGTGTATGGTGTTTCCTGAAACACATAAGAAACAAAGCAACACAGTCTATAGCACTTCCACTTATGGTCCTATAGCTTACGGAAATTAAAATCAAAAACAGACAGCCACCCCAATATTTGGGACGGCTGTGTTCACAAGAAGCTCGTCTACAGTAACAGGTAAATATCCCAGAAAGCAAAATATGGATAAAGAAGTTGTGGCACGTACGTACAATGCAATATAACTCAGCAATGAAATCTGTGTCATCAGGCCCGTAGCGGCATAGTGAGTGGATGCAGGTACGGTGATTCTACGTGAACTACGTCACACAGAAAAAGAAACATCATAAGATATCACTAATACACGGAATGTAAACTTGACTACACATGAACTGAATTACAAAACAGAACAGGGTCTCAAATTTAGAAAACCAACTAGTGCTTGCTTATGGGGAAAGGTGCGTTGGGGTGCTTCATAAAACCAGAGACTGAAATTAGCACAGATAACTTTCCATAAGCCAAATATGTAATAGACAAGACCTACTCCTTGCTCAACGAAATGGACCCAACACCACATATTCAACGCCTAGGAATATACCTGACTAGGAAGAATCTTAAAACCCATGGATATATATGTCTCCGTAAGAGAATCAAGCGTGTGTACAGCGGCATAAACGCAGCAGTGAAAATCCGATAAATCCCATTATCAAAATAAATTTCAAAAAAAAATCATAAAGACAGTGAAATAGAGAGCAATTCTTAAATAATTCACTCAGGGCATGTGATGCAACCGGGATTTAACACATCTACACCCAGAGCTGGTTGAGACATAAGGCTGGACACTTCAGGCTGATAGCATTGGTGAGTTTCGGTGAGCAAATGCAGACCCTTTGAAGTCATACTGCATGGTACCCATTCCATGGGTCCCAACTCTCCAGGTTCAAGGGATTCTTCCTCCAGCTAAAACATGCATGGGAAACCAAGAGTATCGTCCACCATGTGATTGGGAAATGATTTAAAATGCATCTCAGTTTTCGTATCCTGGTCCTCGGGTTCACCATTCCAGATGCTTTACTAACACTCTCCCCGCTTGGAGAGTCAGTGCCTTTAACCTCCTCTTTGGCACAGCTTGCAATTTCTGTGCAAAATGAACAGGAATAGGGAGAACCAATGAGAGACTAGCTGTAGGTGTCTGCACGGGCAAATGTAACGCTCATTTCCCACCAGGAAGAGGAATTAACCAAAGGCTCAGCGTGCCCTGCCGGAAACAGATTAGGGCCTGAAGCAATCCTGCGGTTTTGTGCCCAGCTCACAAGAAAGCGAGTTGAAGAAAGGAGCTCAGGGGCACTGTAATTCACAAACCTGCAGAGTTATAAATGACAGCTATCCTCCAAAAATATATTGAAGTAAGCCTGCGAAGGGGAGTTGAAAGCGGGGCAGAATTTCAGGAAAACGATTGCAGGGGGTAGACTGGAATTGCCCTGAAAGCATAGGAAAAGAGGCAGAACGTCGACAATGATGCACTTGGCCAAAAAGGGCGTATGCGTTTTTTCCTGAATATATTCAGGAAAAAACGCATACGCCCTTTTTGGCCAACCAAGCAAGCCTGTAAATGAAATCTGCACTACAATGAAGTCTCACTGCCCCCCTGGCAAAAGGGCCATCTGAAAAAAGTGTAAAATCCAGAAAGGTAGGACAGGATATGGAGAACAGGGAGCCTTGTTATGCTGATTGGCAGGATGTAAATTGCCAGCAGCCACCCTGGAGAAGTGTATGGTGTTTCCTGAAACACGAAAGAAACAAAGCAACACAGCCTATGGCACTTCCACTTATGGTCCTATAGCTTACGGAAATTAAAATCAAAAACAGACAGCCACCCCAATATTTGAGACGGCTGTGTTCACAAGAAGCTCGTCTACAGTATCAGGTAAATATCCCAGAAAGCAAAAAATGGATAAAGAACTTGTGGCACGTACGTACAATGCAATATCACTCAGCAATGAAATCTGTGTCATCAGGCCCATAGCGGCATAGTGAGTGGATGCAGGTACGGTGATTCTACGTGAACTACGTCACACAGAAAAAGAAACATCATAAGATATCACGAATACACGGAATGTAAACTTGACTACACATGAACTGAATTTCAAAATAGAAAAGGGTCTCAAATTTAGAAAACCAACTAGTGCTTGCTTATGGGGAAAGGTGCCTTGGGGTGCTGCATAAAACCAGAGACTGAAATTAGCACAGATAACTTTCCATAAGCCCAATATGTAATAGACAAGACCTACTCCTTGCTCAACGAAATGGACCCAACACCACATATTCAACGCCTAGGAATATACCTGACTAGGAAGAATCTTAAAACCCATGGATATATATGTCTCCGTAAGAGAATCAAGGGTGTGTACAGCGGCCGAAAGGCAGCAGTGAAAATCCGATAAATCCCATTATCAAAATAAATTTCGAAAACAAAACACAAAGACAGTGAAATAGAGAGCAATTCTTAAATAATTCACTCAGGGCATGTGATGCAACCGGGATTGACCACATCTACACCCAGAGCTGGTTGAGACATAAGGCTGGACACTTCAGGCTGATAGCATTGGTGAGTTTAGGTGAGCAAATGCACACCCTTTGAAGTCATACTGTATGGTACCTATTCCATGGGTCCCAACTCTTCAGGTTCAAGGGATTCTTCCTCCAGCTAAAACATGCATGTGAAACCCACAGTATGGTCCACCGTGTTATGGGGAAATGATTTAAAATGCATCTCAGTTTTCGTATCCTGGTCCTCGGGTTCACCATTCCAGATGATTTACTAACAGTTTCCCTGCTTGGAGAGTCAGTGCCTTTAACCTCCTGTTTGGCACAGCTTGCAATTTCTGTGCAAGATGAACAGGAATAGGGAGAACCAATGAGAGACTAGCTGTAGGTGTCTGCACGGGCAAATGTAACGCTCATTTCCCACCAGGAAGAGGAATTTACCAAAGGCTCAGCATGCCCTGCCCGAAACAGATTAGGGCCTGAAGCAATCCTGCGGTTTTGTGCCCAGTTCACAAGAAAGCGAGTTGAAGAAAGGAGCTCAGGGGCACTGTAATTCACAAACCTGCAGAGTTATAAATGACAGCTATCCTCCAAAAATATATTGAAGTAAGCCTGCGAAGGGGACTTGAAAGCGGGGCAGAATTTCAGGAAAACGATTGCAGGGGGTAGACTGGAATTGCCCTGAAAGCATAGGAAAAGAGGCAGAACGTCGACAATGATGCACTTGGCCAAAAAGGACGTATGCGTTTTTTCCTGAATATATTCAGGAAAAAACGCATACGCCCTTTTTGGCCAACCAAGCAAGCCTGTAAAGGAAATCTGCACTACAATGAAGTCTCACTGCCCCCCGGGCAAGAGGGCCATCTGAAAAAAGTGTAAAATCCAGAAAGGTAGGACAGGATATGGAGAACAGGGAGCCTTGTTATGCTGATTGGCAGGATGTAAATTGCCAGCAGCCAGCCTGGAGAAGTGTATGGTGTTTCCTGAAACACATAAGAAACAAAGCAACACAGTCTAGGGCACTTCCACTTATGGTCCTATAGCGTACGGAAATTAAAATCAAAAACAGACAGCCACCCCAATATTTGGGACGGCTGTGTTCACAAGAAGCTCGTCTACAGTAACAGGTAAATATCCCAGAAAGCAAAATATGGATAAAGAACTTGTGGCACGTACGTACAATGCAATATCACTCAGCAATGAAATCTGTGTCCTCAGGCCCGTAGCGGCATAGTGAGTGGATGCAGGTACGGTGATTCTACGTGAACTACGTCACACAGAAAAAGAAACATCATAAGATATCACTAATACACGGAATGTAAACTTGACTACACATGAACTGAATTACAAAACAGAACAGGGTCTCAAATTTAGAAAACCAACTAGTGCTTGCTTATGGGGAAAGGTGCGTTGGGGTGCTTCATAAAACCAGAGACTGAAATTAGCACAGATAACTTTCCATAAGCCAAATATGTAATAGACAAGACCTACTCCTTGCTCAACGAAATGGACCCAACACCACATATTCAACGCCTAGGAATATACCTGACTAGGAAGAATCTTAAAACCCATGGATATATATGTCTCCGTAAGAGAATCAAGCGTGTGTACAGCGGCATAAACGCAGCAGTGAAAATCCGATAAATCCCATTATCAAAATAAATTTCAAAAAAAAATCATAAAGACAGTGAAATAGAGAGCAATTCTTAAATAATTTACTCAGGGCATGTGATGCAACCGGGATTTAACACATCTACACCCAGAGCTGGTTGAGACATAAGGCTGGACACTTCAGGCTGATAGCATTGGTGAGTTTCGGTGAGCAAATGCAGACCCTTTGAAGTCATACTGCATGGTACCCATTCCATGGGTCCCAACTCTCCAGGTTCAAGGGATTCTTCCTCCAGCTAAAACATGCATGGGAAACCAAGAGTATCGTCCACCATGTGATTGGGAAATGATTTAAAATGCATCTCAGTTTTCGTATCCTGGTCCTCGGGTTCACCATTCCAGATGCTTTACTAACACTCTCCCCGCTTGGAGAGTCAGTGCCTTTAACCTCCTCTTTGGCACAGCTTGCAATTTCTGTGCAAAATGAACAGGAATACGGAGAACCAATGAGAGACTAGCTGTAGGTGTCTGCACGGGCAAATGTAACGCTCATTGCCCACCAGGAAGAGGAATTAAACAAAGGCTCAGTGTGCCCTGCTGGAAACAGATTAGGGCCTGAAGCAATCCTGCGGTTTTGTGCCCAGCTCACAAGAAAGCGAGTTGAAGAAAGGAGCTCAGGGGCACTGTAATTCACAAACCTGCAGAGTTATAAATGACAGCTTTCCTCCAAAAATATATTGAAGTAAGCCTGCGAAGGGGACTTGAAAGCGGGGCAGAATTTCAGGAAAACGATTGCAGGGGGTAGACTGGAATTGCCCTGAAAGCATAGGAAAAGAGGCAGAACGTCGACAATGATGCACTTGGCCAAAAAGGGCGTATGCGTTTTTTCCTGAATATATTCAGGAAAAAACGCATACGCCCTTTTTGGCCAACCAAGCAAGCCTGTAAAGGAAATCTGCACTACAATGAAGTCTCACTGCCCCCCTGGCAAGAGGGCCATCTGAAAAAAGTGTAAAATCCAGAAAGGTAGGACAGGATATGGAGAACAGGGAGCCTTGTTATGCTGATTGGCAGGATGTAAATTGCCAGCAGCCACCCTGGAGAAGTGTATGGTGTTTCCTGAAACACGAAAGAAACAAAGCAACACAGCCTATGGCACTTCCACTTATGGTCCTATAGCTTACGGAAATTAAAATCAAAAACAGATAGCCACCCCAATATTTGAGACGGCTGTGTTCACAAGAAGCTCGTCTACAGTATCAGGTAAATATCCCAGAAAGCAAAAAATGGATAAAGAACTTGTGGCACGTACGTACAATGCAATATCACTCAGCAATGAAATCTGTGTCATCAGGCCCATAGCGGCATAGTGAGTGGATGCAGGTACGGTGATTCTACGTGAACTACGTCACACAGAAAAAGAAACATCATAAGATATCACGAATACACGGAATGTAAACTTGACTACACATGAACTGAATTACAAAATAGAAAAGGGTCTCAAATTTAGAAAACCAACTAGTGCTTGCTTATGGGGAAAGGTGCCTTGGGGTGCTGCATAAAACCAGAGACTGAAATTAGCACAGATAACTTTCCATAAGCCCAATATGTAATAGACAAGACCTACTCCTTGCTCAACGAAATGGACCCAACACCACATATTCAACGCCTAGGAATATACCTGACTAGGAAGAATCTTAAAACCCATGGATATATATGTCTCCGTAAGAGAATCAAGGGTGTGTACAGCGGCCGAAAGGCAGCAGTGAAAATCCGATAAATCCCATTATCAAAATAAATTTCGAAAACAAAACACAAAGACAGTGAAATAGAGAGCAATTCTTAAATAATTCACTCAGGGCATGTGATGCAACCGGGATTGACCACATCTACACCCAGAGCTGGTTGAGACATAAGGCTGGACACTTCAGGCTGATAGCATTGGTGAGTTGAGGTGAGCAAATGCACACCCTTTGAAGTCATACTGTATGGTACCTATTCCATGGGTCCCAACTCTTCAGGTTCAAGGGATTCTTCCTCCAGCTAAAACATGCATGTGAAACCCACAGTATGGTCCACCGTGTTATGGGGAAATGATTTAAAATGCATCTCAGTTTTCGTATCCTGGTCCTCGGGTTCACCATTCCAGATGATTTACTAACAGTCTCCCTGCTTGGAGAGTCAGTGCCTTTAACCTCCTGTTTGGCACAGCTTGCAATTTCTGTGCAAGATGATCAGGAATAGGGAGAACCAATGAGAGACTAGCTGTAGGTGTCTGCACGGGCAAATGTAACACTCATTTCCCACCAGGAAGAGGAATTTACCAAAGGCTCAGCGTGCCCTGCCCGAAACAGATTAGGGCCTGAAGCAATCCTGCGGTTTTGTGCCCAGTTCACAAGAAAGCGAGTTGAAGAAAGGAGCTCAGGGGCACTGTAATTCACAAACCTGCAGAGTTATAAATGACAGCTATCCTCCAAAAATATATTGAAGTAAGCCTGCGAAGGGGACTTGAAAGCGGGGCAGAATTTCAGGAAAACGATTGCAGGGGGTAGACTGGAATTGCCCTGAAAGCATAGGAAAAGAGGCAGAACGTCGACAATGATGCACTTGGCCAAAAAGGGCGTATGCGTTTTTTCCTGAATATATTCAGGAAAAAACGCATACGCCCTTTTTGGCCAACCAAGCAAGCCTGTAAAGGAAATCTGCACTACAATGAAGTCTCACTGCCCCCCGGGCAAGAGGGCCATCTGAAAAAAGTGTAAAATCCAGAAAGGTAGGACAGGATATGGAGAACAGGGAGCCTTGTTATGCTGATTGGCAGGATGTAAATTGCCAGCAGCCAGCCTGGAGAAGTGTATGGTGTTTCCTGAAACACATAAGAAACAAAGCAACACAGTCTAGGGCACTTCCACTTATGGTCCTATATCGTACGGAAATTAAAATCAAAAACAGACAGCCACCCCAATATTTGGGACGGCTGTGTTCACAAGAAGCTCGTCTACAGTAACAGGTAAATATCCCAGAAAGCAAAATATGGATAAAGAAGTTGTGGCACGTACGTACAATGCAATATCACTCAGCAATGAAATCTGTGTCATCAGGCCCGTAGCGGCATAGTGAGTGGATGCAGGTACGGTGATTCTACGTGAACTACGTCACACAGAAAAAGAAACATCATAAGATATCACTAATACACGGAATGTAAACTTGACTACACATGAACTGAATTACAAAACAGAACAGGGTCTCAAATTTAGAAAACCAACTAGTGCTTGCTTATGGGGAAAGGTGCGTTGGGGTGCTTCATAAAACCAGAGACTGAAATTAGCACAGATAACTTTCCATAAGCCAAATATGTAATAGACAAGACCTACTCCTTGCTCAACGAAATGGACCCAACACCACATATTCAACGCCTAGGAATATACCTGACTAGGAAGAATCTTAAAACCCATGGATATATATGTCTCCGTAAGAGAATCAAGCGTGTGTACAGCGGCATAAACGCAGCAGTGAAAATCCGATAAATCCCATTATCAAAATAAATTTCAAAAAAAAATCATAAAGACAGTGAAATAGAGAGCAATTCTTAAATAATTTACTCAGGGCATGTGATGCAACCGGGATTTAACATATCTACACCCAGAGCTGGTTGAGACATAAGGCTGGACACTTCAGGCTGATAGCATTGGTGAGTTTCGGTGAGCAAATGCAGACCCTTTGAAGTCATACTGCATGGTACCCATTCCATGGGTCCCAACTCTCCAGGTTCAAGGGATTCTTCCTCCAGCTAAAACATGCATGGGAAACCAAGAGTATCGTCCACCATGTGATTGGGAAATGATTTAAAATGCATCTCAGTTTTCGTATCCTGGTCCTCGGGTTCACCATTCCAGATGCTTTACTAACACTCTCCCCGCTTGGAGAGTCAGTGCCTTTAACCTCCTCTTTGGCACAGCTTGCAATTTCTGTGCAAAATGAACAGGAATAGGGAGAACCAATGAGAGACTAGCTGTAGGTGTCTGCACGGGCAAATGTAACGCTCATTGCCCACCAGGAAGAGGAATTAAACAAAGGCTCAGTGTGCCCTGCTGGAAACAGATTAGGGCCTGAAGCAATCCTGCGGTTTTGTGCCCAGCTCACAAGAAAGCGAGTTGAAGAAAGGAGCTCAGGGGCACTGTAATTCACAAACATGCAGAGTTATAAATGACAGCTTTCCTCCAAAAATATATTGAAGTAAGCCTGCGAAGGGGACTTGAAAGCGGGGCAGAATTTCAGGAAAACGATTGCAGGGGGTAGACTGGAATTGCCCTGAAAGCATAGGAAAAGAGGCAGAACGTCGACAATGATGCACTTGGCCAAAAAGGGCGTATACGTTTTTTCCTGAATATATTCAGGAAAAAACGCATACGCCCTTTTTGGCCAACCAAGCAAGCCTGTAAAGGAAATCTGCACTACAATGAAGTCTCACTGCCCCCCTGGCAAGAGGGCCATCTGAAAAAAGTGTAAAATCCAGAAAGGTAGGACAGGATATGGAGAACAGGGAGCCTTGTTATGCTGATTGGCAGGATGTAAATTGCCAGCAGCCACCCTGGAGAAGTGTATGGTGTTTCCTGAAACACGAAAGAAACAAAGCAACACAGCCTATGGCACTTCCACTTATGGTCCTATAGCTTACGGAAATTAAAATCAAAAACAGATAGCCACCCCAATATTTGAGACGGCTGTGTTCACAAGAAGCTCGTCTACAGTATCAGGTAAATATCCCAGAAAGCAAAAAATGGATAAAGAACTTGTGGCACGTACGTACAATGCAATATCACTCAGCAATGAAATCTGTGTCATCAGGCCCATAGCGGCATAGTGAGTGGATGCAGGTACGGTGATTCTACGTGAACTACGTCACACAGAAAAAGAAACATCATAAGATATCACGAATACACGGAATGTAAACTTGACTACACATGAACTGAATTTCAAAATAGAAAAGGGTCTCAAATTTAGAAAACCAACTAGTGCTTGCTTATGGGGAAAGGTGCCTTGGGGTGCTGCATAAAACCAGAGACTGAAATTAGCACAGATAACTTTCCATAAGCCCAATATGTAATAGACAAGACCTACTCCTTGCTCAACGAAATGGACCCAACACCACATATTCAACGCCTAGGAATATACCTGACTAGGAAGAATCTTAAAACCCATGGATATATATGTCTCCGTAAGAGAATCAAGGGTGTGTACAGCGGCCGAAAGGCAGCAGTGAAAATCCGATAAATCCCATTATCAAAATAAATTTCCAAAACAAAACACAAAGACAGTGAAATAGAGAGCAATTCTTAAATAATTCACTCAGGGCATGTGATGCAACCGGGATTGACCACATCTACACCCAGAGCTGGTTGAGACATAAGGCTGGACACTTCAGGCTGATAGCATTGGTGAGTTGAGGTGAGCAAATGCACACCCTTTGAAGTCATACTGTATGGTACCTATTCCATGGGTCCCAACTCTTCAGGTTCAAGGGATTCTTCCTCCAGCTAAAACATGCATGTGAAACCCACAGTATGGTCCACCGTGTTATGGGGAAATGATTTAAAATGCATCTCAGTTTTCGTATCCTGGTCCTCGGGTTCACCATTCCAGATGATTTACTAACAGTCTCCCTGCTTGGAGAGTCAGTGCCTTTAACCTCCTGTTTGGCACAGCTTGCAATTTCTGTGCAAGATGAACAGGAATAGGGAGAACCAATGAGAGACTAGCTGTAGGTGTCTGCACGGGCAAATGTAACGCTCATTTCCCACCAGGAAGAGGAATTTACCAAAGGCTCAGCATGCCCTGCCCGAAACAGATTAGGGCCTGAAGCAATCCTGCGGTTTTGTGCCCAGTTCACAAGAAAGCGAGTTGAAGAAAGGAGCTCAGGGGCACTGTAATTCACAAACCTGCAGAGTTATAAATGACAGCTATCCTCCAAAAATATATTGAAGTAAGCCTGCGAAGGGGACTTGAAAGCGGGGCAGAATTTCAGGAAAACGATTGCAGGGGGTAGACTGGAATTGCCCTGAAAGCATAGGAAAAGAGGCAGAACGTCGACAATGATGCACTTGGCCAAAAAGGGCGTATGCGTTTTTTCCTGAATATATTCAGGAAAAAACGCATACGCCCTTTTTGGCCAACCAAGCAAGCCTGTAAAGGAAATCTGCACTACAATGAAGTCTCACTGCCCCCCGGGCAAGAGGGCCATCTGAAAAAAGTGTAAAATCCAGAAAGGTAGGACAGGATATGGAGAACAGGGAGCCTTGTTATGCTGATTGGCAGGATGTAAATTGCCAGCAGCCAGCCTGGAGAAGTGTATGGTGTTTCCTGAAACACATAAGAAACAAAGCAACACAGTCTATGGCATTTCCACTTATGGTCCTATAGCTTACGGAAATTAAAATCAAAAACAGACAGCCACCCCAATATTTGGGACGGCTGTGTTCACAAGAAGCTCGTCTACAGTAACAGGTAAATATCCCAGAAAGCAAAATATGGATAAAGAAGTTGTGGCACGTACGTACAATGCAATATCACTCAGCAATGAAATCTGTGTCATCAGGCCCGTAGCGGCATAGTGAGTGGATGCAGGTACGGTGATTCTACGTGAACTACGTCACACAGAAAAAGAAACATCATAAGATATCACTAATACACGGAATGTAAACTTGACTACACATGAACTGAATTACAAAACAGAACAGGGTCTCAAATTTAGAAAACCAACTAGTGCTTGCTTATGGGGAAAGGTGCGTTGGGGTGCTTCATAAAACCAGAGACTGAAATTAGCACAGATAACTTTCCATAAGCCAAATATGTAATAGACAAGACCTACTCCTTGCTCAACGAAATGGACCCAACACCACATATTCAACGCCTAGGAATATACCTGAATAGGAAGAATCTTAAAACCCATGGATATATATGTCTCCGTAAGAGAATCAAGGGTGTGTACAGCGGCCGAAAGGCAGCAGTGAAAATCCGATAAATCCCATTATCAAAATAAATTTCGAAAACAAAACACAAAGACAGTGAAATAGAGAGCAATTCTTAAATAATTCACTCAGGGCATGTGATGCAACCGGGATTGACCACATCTACACCCAGAGCTGGTTGAGACATAAGGCTGGACACTTCAGGCTGATAGCATTGGTGAGTTTAGGTGAGCAAATGCACACCCTTTGAAGTCATACTGTATGGTACCTATTCCATGGGTCCCAACTCTTCAGGTTCAAGGGATTCTTCCTCCAGCTAAAACATGCATGTGAAACCCACAGTATGGTCCACCGTGTTATGGGGAAATGATTTAAAATGCATCTCAGTTTTCGTATCCTGGTCCTCGGGTTCACCATTCCAGATGATTTACTAACAGTCTCCCTGCTTGGAGAGTCAGTGCCTTTAACCTCCTCTTTGGCACAGCTTGCAATTTCTGTGCAAGATGAACAGGAATAGGGAGAACCAATGAGAGACTAGCTGTAGGTGTCTGCACGGGCAAATGTAACGCTCATTTCCCACCAGGAAGAGGAATTTACCAAAGGCTCAGCGTGCCCTGCCCGAAACAGATTAGGGCCTGAAGCAATCCTGCGGTTTTGTGCCCAGTTCACAAGAAAGCGAGTTGAAGAAAGGAGCTCAGGGGCACTGTAATTCACAAACCTGCAGAGTTATAAATGACAGCTATCCTCCAAAAATATATTGAAGTAAGCCTGCGAAGGGGACTTGAAAGCGGGGCAGAATTTCAGGAAAACGATTGCAGGGGGTAGACTGGTATTGCCCTGAAAGCATAGGAAAAGAGGCAGAACGTCGACAATGATGCACTTGGCCAAAAAGGGCGTATGCGTTTTTTCCTGAATATATTCAGGAAAAAACGCATACGCCCTTTTTGGCCAACCAAGCAAGCCTGTAAAGGAAATCTGCACTACAATGAAGTCTCACTGCCCCCCGGGCAAGAGGGCCATCTGAAAAAAGTGTAAAATCCAGAAAGGTAGGACAGGATATGGAGAACAGGGAGCCTTGTTATGCTGATTGGCAGGATGTAAATTGCCAGCAGCCAGCCTGGAGAAGTGTATGGTGTTTCCTGAAACACATAAGAAACAAAGCAACACAGTCTATGGCACTTCCACATATGGTCCTATAGCTTACGGAAATTAAAATCAAAAACAGACAGCCACCCCAATATTTGGGACGGCTGTGTTCACAAGAAGCTCGTCTACAGTAACAGGTAAATATCCCAGAAAGCAACATATGGATAAAGAAGTTGTGGCACGTACGTACAATGCAATATCACTCAGCAATGAAATCTGTGTCATCAGGCCCGTAGCGGCATAGTGAGTGGATGCAGGTACGGTGATTCTACGTGAACTACGTCACACAGAAAAAGAAACATCATAAGATATCACTAATACACGGAATGTAAACTTGACTACACATGAACTGAATTACAAAACAGAACAGGGTCTCAAATTTAGAAAACCAACTAGTGCTTGCTTATGGGGAAAGGTGCGTTGGGGTGCTTCATAAAACCAGAGACTGAAATTAGCACAGATAACTTTCCATAAGCCAAATATGTAATAGACAAGACCTACTCCTTGCTCAACGAAATGGACCCAACACCACATATTCAACGCCTAGGAATATACCTGACTAGGAAGAATCATAAAACCCATGGATATATATGTCTCCGTAAGAGAATCAAGCGTGTGTACAGCGGCATAAACGCGGCAGTGAAAATCCGATAAATCCCATTATCAAAATAAATTTCAAAAAAAAATCATAAAGACAGTGAAATAGAGAGCAATTCTTAAATAATTCACTCAGGGCATGTGATGCAACCGGGATTTAACACATCTACACCCAGAGCTGGTTGAGACATAAGGCTGGACACTTCAGGCTGATAGCATTGGTGAGTTTCGGTGAGCAAATGCAGACCCTTTGAAGTCATACTGCATGGTACCCATTCCATGGGTCCCAACTCTCCAGGTTCAAGGCATTCTTCCTCCAGCTAAAACATGCATGGGAAACCAAGAGTATCGTCCACCATGTGATTGGGAAATGATTTAAAATGCATCTCAGTTTTCGTATCCTGGTCCTCGGGTTCACCATTCCAGATGCTTTACTAACACTCTCCCCGCTTGGAGAGTCAGTGCCTTTAACCTCCTCTTTGGCACAGCTTGCAATTTCTGTGCAAAATGAACAGGAATAGGGAGAACCAATGAGAGACTAGCTGTAGGTGTCTGCACGGGCAAATGTAACGCTCATTTCCCACCAGGAAGAGGAATTAAACAAAGGCTCAGCGTGCCCTGCCGGAAACAGATTAGGGCCTGAAGCAATCCTGCGGTTTTGTGCCCAGCTCACAAGAAAGCGAGTTGAAGAAAGGAGCTCAGGGGCACTGTAATTCATAAACCTGCAGAGTTATAAATGACAGCTATCCTCCAAAAATATATTGAAGTAAGCCTGCGAAGGGGAGTTGAAAGCGGGGCAGAATTTCAGGAAAACGATTGCAGGGGGTAGACTGGAATTGCCCTGAAAGCATAGGAAAAGAGGCAGAACGTCGACAATGATGCACTTGGCCAAAAAGGGCGTATGTGTTTTTTCCTGAATATATTCAGGAAAAAACGCATACGCCCTTTTTGGCCAACCAAGCAAGCCTGTAAATGAAATCTGCACTA
Source organism: Phocoena phocoena (assembly GCF_963924675.1). Classification (NCBI taxonomy): domain Eukaryota; kingdom Metazoa; phylum Chordata; class Mammalia; order Artiodactyla; family Phocoenidae; genus Phocoena; species Phocoena phocoena. The sequence goes on along the minus strand of NW_027077394.1, from coordinate 626,672 downwards.
CAATGAAGTCTCACTGCCCCCCTGGCAAAAGGGCCATCTGAAAAAAGTGTAAAATCCAGAAAGGTAGGACAGGATATGGAGAACAGGGAGCCTTGTTATGCTGATTGGCAGGATGTAAATTGCCAGCAGCCACCCTGGAGAAGTGTATGGTGTTTCCTGAAACACGAAAGAAACAAAGCAACACAGCCTATGGCACTTCCACTTATGGTCCTATAGCTTACGGAAATTAAAATCAAAAACAGACAGCCACCCCAATATTTGAGACGGCTGTGTTCACAAGAAGCTCGTCTACAGTATCAGGTAAATATCCCAGAAAGCAAAAAATGGATAAAGAACTTGTGGCACGTACGTACAATGCAATATCACTCAGCAATGAAATCTGTGTCATCAGGCCCATAGCGGCATAGTGAGTGGATGCAGGTACGGTGATTCTACGTGAACTACGTCACACAGAAAAAGAAACATCATAAGATATCACGAATACACGGAATGTAAACTTGACTACACATGAACTGAATTACAAAATAGAAAAGGGTCTCAAATTTAGAAAACCAACTAGTGCTTGCTTATGGGGAAAGGTGCCTTGGGGTGCTGCATAAAACCAGAGACTGAAATTAGCACAGATAACTTTCCATAAGCCCAATATGTAATAGACAAGACCTACTCCTTGCTCAACGAAATGGACCCAACACCACATATTCAACGCCTAGGAATATACCTGACTAGGAAGAATCTTAAAACCCATGGATATATATGTCTCCGTAAGAGAATCAAGGGTGTGTACAGCGGCCGAAAGGCAGCAGTGAAAATCCGATAAATCCCATTATCAAAATAAATTTCGAAAACAAAACACAAAGACAGTGAAATAGAGAGCAATTCTTAAATAATTCACTCAGGGCATGTGATGCAACCGGGATTGACCACATCTACACCCAGAGCTGGTTGAGACATAAGGCTGGACACTTCAGGCTGATAGCATTGGTGAGTTGAGGTGAGCAAATGCACACCCTTTGAAGTCATACTGTATGGTACCTATTCCATGGGTCCCAACTCTTCAGGTTCAAGGGATTCTTCCTCCAGCTAAAACATGCATGTGAAACCCACAGTATGGTCCACCGTGTTATGGGGAAATGATTTAAAATGCATCTCAGTTTTCGTATCCTGGTCCTCGGGTTCACCATTCCAGATGATTTACTAACAGTCTCCCTGCTTGGAGAGTCAGTGCCTTTAACCTCCTGTTTGGCACAGCTTGCAATTTCTGTGCAAGATGATCAGGAATAGGGAGAACCAATGAGAGACTAGCTGTAGGTGTCTGCACGGGCAAATGTAACACTCATTTCCTACCAGGAAGAGGAATTTACCAAAGGCTCAGCGTGCCCTGCCCGAAACAGATTAGGGCCTGAAGCAATCCTGCGGTTTTGTGCCCAGTTCACAAGAAAGCGAGTTGAAGAAAGGAGCTCAGGGGCACTGTAATTCACAAACCTGCAGAGTTATAAATGACAGCTATCCTCCAAAAATATATTGAAGTAAGCCTGCGAAGGGGACTTGAAAGCGGGGCAGAATTTCAGGAAAACGATTGCAGGGGGTAGACTGGAATTGCCCTGAAAGCATAGGAAAAGAGGCAGAACGTCGACAATGATGCACTTGGCCAAAAAGGGCGTATGCGTTTTTTCCTGAATATATTCAGGAAAAAACGCATACGCCCTTTTTGGCCAACCAAGCAAGCCTGTAAAGGAAATCTGCACTACAATGAAGTCTCACTGCCCCCCGGGCAAGAGGGCCATCTGAAAAAAGTGTAAAATCCAGAAAGGTAGGACAGGATATGGAGAACAGGGAGCCTTGTTATGCTGATTGGCAGGATGTAAATTGCCAGCAGCCAGCCTGGAGAAGTGTATGGTGTTTCCTGAAACACATAAGAAACAAAGCAACACAGTCTATGGCACTTCCACATATGGTCCTATAGCTTACGGAAATTAAAATCAAAAACAGACAGCCACCCCAATATTTGGGACGGCTGTGTTCACAAGAAGCTCGTCTACAGTAACAGGTAAATATCCCAGAAAGCAACATATGGATAAAGAAGTTGTGGCACGTACGTACAATGCAATATCACTCAGCAATGAAATCTGTGTCATCAGGCCCGTAGCGGCATAGTGAGTGGATGCAGGTACGGTGATTCTACGTGAACTACGTCACACAGAAAAAGAAACATCATAAGATATCACTAATACACGGAATGTAAACTTGACTACACATGAACTGAATTACAAAACAGAACAGGGTCTCAAATTTAGAAAACCAACTAGTGCTTGCTTATGGGGAAAGGTGCGTTGGGGTGCTTCATAAAACCAGAGACTGAAATTAGCACAGATAACTTTCCATAAGCCAAATATGTAATAGACAAGACCTACTCCTTGCTCAACGAAATGGACCCAACACCACATATTCAACGCCTAGGAATATACCTGACTAGGAAGAATCTTAAAACCCATGGATATATATGTCTCCGTAAGAGAATCAAGCGTGTGTACAGCGGCATAAACGCAGCAGTGAAAATCCGATAAATCCCATTATCAAAATAAATTTCAAAAAAAAATCATAAAGACAGTGAAATAGAGAGCAATTCTTAAATAATTCACTCAGGGCATGTGATGCAACCGGGATTTAACACATCTACACCCAGAGCTGGTTGAGACATAAGGCTGGACACTTCAGGCTGATAGCATTGGTGAGTTTCGGTGAGCAAATGCAGACCCTTTGAAGTCATACTGCATGGTACCCATTCCATGGGTCCCAACTCTCCAGGTTCAAGGGATTCTTCCTCCAGCTAAAACATGCATGGGAAACCAAGAGTATCGTCCACCATGTGATTGGGAAATGATTTAAAATGCATCTCAGTTTTCGTATCCTGGTCCTCGGGTTCACCATTCCAGATGCTTTACTAACACTCTCCCCGCTTGGAGAGTCAGTGCCTTTAACCTCCTCTTTGGCACAGCTTGCAATTTCTGTGCAAAATGAACAAGAATAGAGAGAACCAATGAGAGACTAGCTGTAGGTGTCTGCACGGGCAAATGTAACGCTCATTGCCCACCAGGAAGAGGAATTAAACAAAGGCTCAGTGTGCCCTGCTGGAAACAGATTAGGGCCTGAAGCAATCCTGCGGTTTTGTGCCCAGCTCACAAGAAAGCGAGTTGAAGAAAGGAGCTCAGGGGCACTGTAATTCACAAACCTGCAGAGTTATAAATGACAGCTTTCCTCCAAAAATATATTGAAGTAAGCCTGCGAAGGGGACTTGAAAGCGGGGCAGAATTTCAGGAAAACGATTGCAGGGGGTAGACTGGAATTGCCCTGAAAGCATAGGAAAAGAGGCAGAACGTCGACAATGATGCACTTGGCCAAAAAGGGCGTATGCGTTTTTTCCTGAATATATTCAGGAAAAAACGCATACGCCCTTTTTGGCCAACCAAGCAAGCCTGTAAATGAAATCTGCACTACAATGAAGTCTCACTGCCCCCCTGGCAAGAGGGCCATCTGAAAAAAGTGTAAAATCCAGAAAGGTAGGACAGGATATGGAGAACAGGGAGCCTTGTTATGCTGATTGGCAGGATGTAAATTGCCAGCAGCCACCCTGGAGAAGTGTATGGTGTTTCCTGAAACACGAAAGAAACAAAGCAACACAGCCTATGGCACTTCCACTTATGGTCCTATAGCTTACGGAAATTAAAATCAAAAACAGACAGCCACCCCAATATTTGAGACGGCTGTGTTCACAAGAAGCTCGTCTACAGTATCAGGTAAATATCCCAGAAAGCAAAAAATGGATAAAGAACTTGTGGCACGTACGTACAATGCAATATCACTCAGCAATGAAATCTGTGTCATCAGGCCCATAGCGGCATAGTGAGTGGATGCAAGTACGGTGATTCTACGTGAACTACGTCACACAGAAAAAGAAACATCATAAGATATCACGAATACACGGAATGTAAACTTGACTACACATGAACTGAATTACAAAATAGAAAAGGGTCTCAAATTTAGAAAACCAACTAGTGCTTGCTTATGGGGAAAGGTGCCTTGGGGTGCTGCATAAAACCAGAGACTGAAATTAGCACAGATAACTTTCCATAAGCCCAATATGTAATAGACAAGACCTACTCCTTGCTCAACGAAATGGACCCAACACCACATATTCAACGCCTAGGAATATACCTGACTAGGAAGAATCTTAAAACCCATGGATATATATGTCTCCGTAAGAGAATCAAGGGTGTGTACAGCGGCCGAAAGGCAGCAGTGAAAATCCGATAAATCCCATTATCAAAATAAATTTCGAAAACAAAACACAAAGACAGTGAAATAGAGAGCAATTCTTAAATAATTCACTCAGGGCATGTGATGCAACCGGGATTGACCACATCTACACCCAGAGCTGGTTGAGACATAAGGCTGGACACTTCAGGCTGATAGCATTGGTGAGTTTAGGTGAGCAAATGCACACCCTTTGAAGTCATACTGTATGGTACCTATTCCATGGGTCCCAACTCTTCAGGTTCAAGGGATTCTTCCTCCAGCTAAAACATGCATGTGAAACCCACAGTATGGTCCACCGTGTTATGGGGAAATGATTTAAAATGCATCTCAGTTTTCGTATCCTGGTCCTCGGGTTCACCATTCCAGATGCTTTACTAACACTCTCCCTGCTTGGAGAGTCAGTGCCTTTAACCTCCTGTTTGGCACAGCTTGCAATTTCTGTGCAAGATGAACAGGAATAGGGAGAACCAATGAGAGACTAGCTGTAGGTGTCTGCACGGGCAAATGTAACGCTCATTGCCCACCAGGAAGAGGAATTTACCAAAGGCTCAGCATGCCCTGCCCGAAACAGATTAGGGCCTGAAGCAATCCTGCGGTTTTGTGCCCAGTTCACAAGAAAGCGAGTTGAAGAAAGGAGCTCAGGGGCACTGTAATTCACAAACCTGCAGAGTTATAAATGACAGCTATCCTCCAAAAATATATTGAAATAAGCCTGCGAAGGGGACTTGAAAGCGGGGCAGAATTTCAGGAAAACGATTGCAGGGGGTAGACTGGAATTGCCCTGAAAGCATAGGAAAAGAGGCAGAACGTCGACAATGATGCACTTGGCCAAAAAGGGCGTATGCGTTTTTTCCTGAATATATTCAGGAAAAAACGCATACGCCCTTTTTGGCCAACCAAGCAAGCCTGTAAAGGAAATCTGCACTACAATGAAGTCTCACTGCCCCCCGGGCAAGAGGGCCATCTGAAAAAAGTGTAAAATCCAGAAAGGTAGGACAGGATATGGAGAACAGGGAGCCTTGTTATGCTGATTGGCAGGATGTAAATTGCCAGCAGCCAGCCTGGAGAAGTGTATGGTGTTTCCTGAAACACATAAGAAACAAAGCAACACAGTCTATGGCACTTCCACTTATGGTCCTATAGCTTACGGAAATTAAAATCAAAAACAGACAGCCACCCCAATATTTGGGACGGCTGTGTTCACAAGAAGCTCGTCTACAGTAACAGGTAAATATCCCAGAAAGCAAAATATGGATAAAGAAGTTGTGGCACGTACGTACAATGCAATATCACTCAGCAATGAAATCTGTGTCATCAGGCCCGTAGCGGCAAGTGAGTGGATGCAGGTACGGTGATTCTACGTGAACTACATCACACAGAAAAAGAAACATCATAAGATATCACTAATACACGGAATGTAAACTTGACTACACATGAACTGAATTACAAAACAGAACAGGGTCTCAAATTTAGAAAACCAACTAGTGCTTGCTTATGGGGAAAGGTGCGTTGGGGTGCTTCATAAAACCAGAGACTGAAATTAGCACAGATAACTTTCCATAAGCCAAATATGTAATAGACAAGACCTACTCCTTGCTCAACGAAATGGACCCAACACCACATATTCAACGCCTAGGAATATACCTGACTAGGAAGAATCTTAAAACCCATGGATATATATGTCTCCGTAAGAGAATCAAGCGTGTGTACAGCGGCATAAACGCAGCAGTGAAAATCCGATAAATCCCATTATCAAAATAAATTTCAAAAAAAAATCATAAAGACAGTGAAATAGAGAGCAATTCTTAAATAATTCACTCAGGGCATGTGATGCAACCGGGATTTAACACATCTACACCCAGAGCTGGTTGAGACATAAGGCTGGACACTTCAGGCTGATAGCATTGGTGAGTTTCGGTGAGCAAATGCAGACCCTTTGAAGTCATACTGCATGGTACCCATTCCATGGGTCCCAACTCTCCAGGTTCAAGGGATTCTTCCTCCAGCTAAAACATGCATGGGAAACCAAGAGTATCGTCCACCATGTGATTGGGAAATGATTTAAAATGCATCTCAGTTTTCGTATCCTGGTCCTCGGGTTCACCATTCCAGATGCTTTACTAACACTCTCCCCGCTTGGAGAGTCAGTGCCTTTAACCTCCTCTTTGGCACAGCTTGCAATTTCTGTGCAAAATGAACAGGAATAGGGAGAACCAATGAGAGACTAGCTGTAGGTGTCTGCACGGGCAAATGTAACGCTCATTGCCCACCAGGAAGAGGAATTAAACAAAGGCTCAGTGTGCCCTGCTGGAAACAGATTAGGGCCTGAAGCAATCCTGCGGTTTTGTGCCCAGCTCACAAGAAAGCGAGTTGAAGAAAGGAGCTCAGGGGCACTGTAATTCACAAACCTGCAGAGTTATAAATGACAGCTTTCCTCCAAAAATATATTGAAGTAAGCCTGCGAAGGGGACTTGAAAGCGGGGCAGAATTTCAGGAAAACGATTGCAGGGGGTAGACTGGAATTGCCCTGAAAGCATAGGAAAAGAGGCAGAACGTCGACAATGATGCACTTGGCCAAAAAGGGCGTATGTGTTTTTTCCTGAATATATTCAGGAAAAAACGCATACGCCCTTTTTGGCCAACCAAGCAAGCCTGTAAATGAAATCTGCACTACAATGAAGTCTCACTGCCCCCTGGCAAAAGGGCCATCTGAAAAAAGTGTAAAATCCAGAAAGGTAGGACAGGATATGGAGAACAGGGAGCCTTGTTATGCTGATTGGCAGGATGTAAATTGCCAGCAGCCACCCTGGAGAAGTGTATGGTGTTTCCTGAAACACGAAAGAAACAAAGCAACACAGCCTATGGCACTTCCACTTATGGTCCTATAGCTTACGGAAATTAAAATCAAAAACAGACAGCCACCCCAATATTTGAGACGGCTGTGTTCACAAGAAGCTCGTCTACAGTATCAGGTAAATATCCCAGAAAGCAAAAAATGGATAAAGAACTTGTGGCACGTACGTACAATGCAATATCACTCAGCAATGAAATCTGTGTCATCAGGCCCATAGCGGCATAGTGAGTGGATGCAGGTACGGTGATTCTACGTGAACTACGTCACACAGAAAAAGAAACATCATAAGATATCACGAATACACGGAATGTAAACTTGACTACACATGAACCGAATTACAAAATAGAAAAGGGTCTCAAATTTAGAAAACCAACTAGTGCTTGCTTATGGGGAAAGGTGCCTTGGGGTGCTGCATAAAACCAGAGACTGAAATTAGCACAGATAACTTTCCATAAGCCCAATATGTAATAGACAAGACCTACTCCTTGCTCAACGAAATGGACCCAACACCACATATTCAACGCCTAGGAATATACCTGACTAGGAAGAATCTTAAAACCCATGGATATATATGTCTCCGTAAGAGAATCAAGGGTGTGTACAGCGGCCGAAAGGCAGCAGTGAAAATCCGATAAATCCCATTATCAAAATAAATTTCGAAAACAAAACACAAAGACAGTGAAATAGAGAGCAATTCTTAAATAATTCACTCAGGGCATGTGATGCAACCGGGATTGACCACATCTACACCCAGAGCTGGTTGAGACATAAGGCTGGACACTTCAGGCTGATAGCATTGGTGAGTTTAGGTGAGCAAATGCACACCCTTTGAAGTCATACTGTATGGTACCTATTCCATGGGTCCCAACTCTTCAGGTTCAAGGGATTCTTCCTCCAGCTAAAACATGCATGTGAAACCCACAGTATGGTCCACCGTGTTATGGGGAAATGATTTAAAATGCATCTCAGTTTTCGTATCCTGGTCCTCGGGTTCACCATTCCAGATGATTTACTAACAGTCTCCCTGCTTGGAGAGTCAGTGCCTTTAACCTCCTGTTTGGCACAGCTTGCAATTTCTGTGCAAGATGAACAGGAATAGGGAGAACCAATGAGAGACTAGCTGTAGGTGTCTGCACGGGCAAATGTAACGCTCATTTCCCACCAGGAAGAGGAATTTACCAAAGGCTCAGCATGCCCTGCCCGAAACAGATTAGGGCCTGAAGCAATCCTGCGGTTTTGTGCCCAGCTCACAAGAAAGCGAGTTGAAGAAAGGAGCTCAGGGGCACTGTAATTCACAAACCTGCAGAGTTATAAATGACAGCTATCCTCCAAAAATATATTGAAGTAAGCCTGCGAAGGGGACTTGAAAGCGGGGCAGAATTTCAGGAAAACGATTGCAGGGGGTAGACTGGAATTGCCCTGAAAGCATAGGAAAAGAGGCAGAACGTCGACAATGATGCACTTGGCCAAAAAGGGCGTATGCGTTTTTTCCTGAATATATTCAGGAAAAAACGCATACGCCCTTTTTGGCCAACCAAGCAAGCCTGTAAAGGAAATCTGCACTACAATGAAGTCTCACTGCCCCCCGGGCAAGAGGGCCATCTGAAAAAAGTGTAAAATCCAGAAAGGTAGGACAGGATTTGGAGAACAGGGAGCCTTGTTATGCTGATTGGCAGGATGTAAATTGCCAGCAGCCAGCCTGGAGAAGTGTATGGTGTTTCCTGAAACACATAAGAAACAAAGCAACACAGTCTATGGCACTTCCACTTATGGTCCTATAGCTTACGGAAATTAAAATCAAAAACAGACAGCCACCCCAATATTTGGGACGGCTGTGTTCACAAGAAGCTCGTCTACAGTAACAGGTAAATATCCCAGAAAGCAAAATATGGATAAAGAAGTTGTGGCACGTACGTACAATGCAATATCACTCAGCAATGAAATCTGTGTCATCAGGCCCGTAGCGGCATAGTGAGTGGATGCAGGTACGGTGATTCTACGTGAACTACGTCACACAGAAAAAGAAACATCATAAGATATCACTAATACACGGAATGTAAACTTGACTACACATGAACTGAATTACAAAACAGAACAGGGTCTCAAATTTAGAAAACCAACTAGTGCTTGCTTATGGGGAAAGGTGCGTTGGGGTGCTTCATAAAACCAGAGACTGAAATTAGCACAGATAACTTTCCATAAGCCAAATATGTAATAGACAAGACCTACTCCTTGCTCAACGAAATGGACCCAACACCACATATTCAACGCCTAGGAATATACCTGACTAGGAAGAATCTTAAAACCCATGGATATATATGTCTCCGTAAGAGAATCAAGCGTGTGTACAGCGGCATAAACGCAGCAGTGAAAATCCGATAAATCCCATTATCAAAATAAATTTCAAAAAAAAATCATAAAGACAGTGAAATAGAGAGCAATTCTTAAATAATTCACTCAGGGCATGTGATGCAACCGGGATTTAACACATCTACACCCAGAGCTGGTTGAGACATAAGGCTGGACACTTCAGGCTGATAGCATTGGTGAGTTTCGGTGAGCAAATGCAGACCCTTTGAAGTCATACTGCATGGTACCCATTCCATGGGTCCCAACTCTCCAGGTTCAAGGGATTCTTCCTCCAGCTAAAACATGCATGGGAAACCAAGAGTATCGTCCACCATGTGATTGGGAAATGATTTAAAATGCATCTCAGTTTTCGTATCCTGGTCCTCGGGTTCACCATTCCAGATGCTTCACTAACACTCTCCCCGCTTGGAGAGTCAGTGCCTTTAACCTCCTCTTTGGCACAGCTTGCAATTTCTGTGCAAAATGAACAGGAATACGGAGAACCAATGAGAGACTAGCTGTAGGTGTCTGCACGGGCAAATGTAACGCTCATTTCCCACCAGGAAGACGAATTAACCAAAGGCTCAGCGTGCCCTGCCGGAAACAGATTAGGGCCTGAAGCAATCCTGCGGTTTTGTGCCCAGCTCACAAGAAAGCGGGTTGAAAAAAGGAGCTCAGGGGCACTGTAATTCACAAACCTGCAGAGTTATAAATGACAGCTATCCTCCAAAAATATATTGAAGTAAGCCTGCGAAGGGGACTTGAAAGCGGGGCAGAATTTCAGGAAAACGATTGCAGGGGGTAGACTGGAATTGCCCTGAAAGCATAGGAAAAGAGTCAGAACGTCGACAATGATGCACTTGGCCAAAAAGGGCGTATGCGTTTTTTCCTGAATATATTCAGGAAAAAACGCATACGCACTTTTTGGCCAACCAAGCAAGCCTGAAAATGAAATCTGCACTACAATGAAGTCTCACTGCCCCCCTGGCAAAAGGGCCATCTGAAAAAAGTGTAAAATCCAGAAAGGTAGGACAGGATATGGAGAACAGGGAGCCTTGTTATGCTGATTGGCAGGATGTAAATTGCCAGCAGCCACCCTGGAGAAGTGTATGGTGTTTCCTGAAACACGAAAGAAACAAAGCAACACAGCCTATGGCACTTCCACTTATGGTCCTATAGCTTACGGAAATTAAAATCAAAAACAGACAGCCACCCCAATATTTGAGACGGCTGTGTTCACAAGAAGCTCGTCTACAGTATCAGGTAAATATCCCAGAAAGCAAAAAATGGATAAAGAACTTGTGGCACGTACGTACAATGCAATATCACTCAGCAATGAAATCTGTGTCATCAGGCCCATAGCGGCATAGTGAGTGGATGCAGGTACGGTGATTCTACGTGAACTACGTCACACAGAAAAAGAAACATCATAAGATATCATGAATACACGGAATGTAAACTTGACTACACATGAACTGAATTACAAAATAGAAAAGGGTCTCAAATTTAGAAAACCAACTAGTGCTTGCTTATGGGGAAAGGTGCCTTGGGGTGCTGCATAAAACCAGAGACTGAAATTAGCACAGATAACTTTCCATAAGCCCAATATGTAATAGACAAGACCTACTCCTTGCTCAACGAAATGGACCCAACACCACATATTCAACGCCTAGGAATATACCTGACTAGGAAGAATCTTAAAACCCATGGATATATATGTCTCCGTAAGAGAATCAAGGGTGTGTACAGCGGCCGAAAGGCAGCAGTGAAAATCCGATAAATCCCATTATCAAAATAAATTTCGAAAACAAAACACAAAGACAGTGAAATAGAGAGCAATTCTTAAATAATTCACTCAGGGCATGTGATGCAACCGGGATTGACCACATCTACACCCAGAGCTGGTTGAGACATAAGGCTGGACACTTCAGGCTGATAGCATTGGTGAGTTTAGGTGAGCAAATACACACCCTTTGAAGTCATACTGTATGGTACCTATTCCATGGGTCCCAACTCTTCAGGTTCAAGGGATTCTTCCTCCAGCTAAAACATGCATGTGAAACCCACAGTATGGTCCACCGTGTTATGGGGAAATGATTTAAAATGCATCTCAGTTTTCGTATCCTGGTCCTCGGGTTCACCATTCCAGATGATTTACTAACAGTCTCCCTGCTTGGAGAGTCAGTGCCTTTACCCTCCTGTTTGGCACAGCTTGCAATTTCTGTGCAAGATGAACAGGAATAGGGAGAACCAATGAGAGACTAGCTGTAGGTGTCTGCACGGGCAAATGTAACGCTCATTTCCCACCAGGAAGAGGAATTTACCAAAGGCTCAGCATGCCCTGCCCGAAACAGATTAGGGCCTGAAGCAATCCTGCGGTTTTGTGCCCAGCTCACAAGAAAGCGAGTTGAAGAAAGGAGCTCAGGGGCACTGTAATTCACCAACCTGCAGAGTTATAAATGACAGCTATCCTCCAAAAATATATTGAAGTAAGCCTGCGAAGGGGACTTGAAAGCGGGGCAGAATTTCAGGAAAACGATTGCAGGGGGTAGACTGGAATTGCCCTGAAAGCATAGGAAAAGAGGCAGAACGTCGACAATGATGCACTTGGCCAAAAAGGGCGTATGCGTTTTTTCCTGAATATATTCAGGAAAAAACGCATACGCCCTTTTTGGCCAACCAAGCAAGCCTGTAAAGGAAATCTGCACTACAATGAAGTCTCACTGCCCCCCGGGCAAGAGGGCCATCTGAAAAAAGTGTAAAATCCAGAAAGGTAGGACCGGATATGGAGAACAGGGAGCCTTGTTATGCTGATTGGCAGGATGTAAATTGCCAGCAGCCAGCCTGGAGAAGTGTATGGTGTTTCCTGAAACACATAAGAAACAAAGCAACACAGTCTATGGCACTTCCACTTATGGTCCTATAGCTTACGGAAATTAAAATCAAAAACAGACAGCCACCCCAATATTTGGGACGGCTGTGTTCACAAGAAGCTCGTCTACAGTAACAGGTAAATATCCCAGAAAGCAAAATATGGATAAAGAAGTTGTGGCACGTACGTACAATGCAATATCACTCAGCAATGAAATCTGTGTCATCAGGCCCGTAGCGGCATAGTGAGTGGATGCAGGTACGGTGATTCTACGTGAACTACATCACACAGAAAAAGAAACATCATAAGATATCACTAATACACGGAATGTAAACTTGACTACACATGAACTGAATTACAAAACAGAACAGGGTCTCAAATTTAGAAAACCAACTAGTGCTTGCTTATGGGGAAAGGTGCGTTGGGGTGCTTCATAAAACCAGAGACTGAAATTAGCACAGATAACTTTCCATAAGCCAAATATGTAATAGACAAGACCTACTCCTTGCTCAACGAAATGGACCCAACACCACATATTCAACGCCTAGGAATATACCTGACTAGGAAGAATCTTAAAACCCATGGATATATATGTCTCCGTAAGAGAATCAAGCGTGTGTACAGCGGCATAAACGCAGCAGTGAAAATCCAATAAATCCCATTATCAAAATAAATTTCGAAAACAAAACACAAAGACAGTGAAATAGAGAGCAATTCTTAAATAATTCACTCAGGGCATGTGATGCAACCGGGATTGACCACATCTACACCCAGAGCTGGTTGAGACATAAGGCTGGACACTTCAGGCTGATAGCATTGGTGAGTTTAGGTGAGCAAATACACACCCTTTGAAGTCATACAGTATGGTACCTATTCCATGGGTCCCAACTCTTCAGGTTCAAGGGATTCTTCCTCCAGCTAAAACATGCATGTGAAACCCACAGTATGGTCCACCGTGTTATGGGGAAATGATTTAAAATGCATCTCAGTTTTCGTATCCTGGTCCTCGGGTTCACCATTCCAGATGATTTACTAACAGTCTCCCTGCTTGGAGAGTCAGTGCCTTTACCCTCCTGTTTGGCACAGCTTGCAATTTCTGTGCAAGATGAACAGGAATAGGGAGAACCAATGAGAGACTAGCTGTAGGTGTCTGCACGGGCAAATGTAACGCTCATTTCCCACCAGGAAGAGGAATTTACCAAAGGCTCAGCATGCCCTGCCCGAAACAGATTAGGGCCTGAAGCAATCCTGCGGTTTTGTGCCCAGCTCACAAGAAAGCGAGTTGAAGAAAGGAGCTCAGGGGCACTGTAATTCACCAACCTGCAGAGTTATAAATGACAGCTATCCTCCAAAAATATATTGAAGTAAGCCTGCGAAGGGGACTTGAAAGCGGGGCAGAATTTCAGGAAAACGATTGCAGGGGGTAGACTGGAATTGCCCTGAAAGCATAGGAAAAGAGGCAGAACGTCGACAATGATGCACTTGGCCAAAAAGGGCGTATGCGTTTTTTCCTGAATATATTCAGGAAAAAACGCATACGCCCTTTTTGGCCAACCAAGCAAGCCTGTAAAGGAAATCTGCACTACAATGAAGTCTCACTGCCCCCCGGGCAAGAGGGCCATCTGAAAAAAGTGTAAAATCCAGAAAGGTAGGACAGGATATGGAGAACAGGGAGCCTTGTTATGCTGATTGGCAGGATGTAAATTGCCAGCAGCCAGCCTGGAGAAGTGTATGGTGTTTCCTGAAACACATAAGAAACAAAGCAACACAGTCTATGGCACTTCCACTTATGGTCCTATAGCTTACGGAAATTAAAATCAAAAACAGACAGCCACCCCAATATTTGGGACGGCTGTGTTCACAAGAAGCTCGTCTACAGTAACAGGTAAATATCCCAGAAAGCAAAATATGGATAAAGAAGTTGTGGCACGTACGTACAATGCAATATCACTCAGCAATGAAATCTGTGTCATCAGGCCCGTAGCGGCATAGTGAGTGGATGCAGGTACGGTGATTCTACGTGAACTACATCACACAGAAAAAGAAACATCATAAGATATCACTAATACACGGAATGTAAACTTGACTACACATGAACTGAATTACAAAACAGAACAGGGTCTCAAATTTAGAAAACCAACTAGTGCTTGCTTATGGGGAAAGGTGCGTTGGGGTGCTTCATAAAACCAGAGACTGAAATTAGCACAGATAACTTTCCATAAGCCAAATATGTAATAGACAAGACCTACTCCTTGCTCAACGAAATGGACCCAACACCACATATTCAACGCCTAGGAATATACCTGACTAGGAAGAATCTTAAAACCCATGGATATATATGTCTCCGTAAGAGAATCAAGCGTGTGTACAGCGGCATAAACGCAGCAGTGAAAATCCGATAAATCCCATTATCAAAATAAATTTCGAAAACAAAACACAAAGACAGTGAAATAGAGAGCAATTCTTAAATAATTCACTCAGGGCATGTGATGCAACCGAGATTGACCACATCTACACCCAGAGCTGGTTGAGACATAAGGCTGGACACTTCAGGCTGATAGCATTGGTGAGTTTAGGTGAGCAAATACACACCCTTTGAAGTCATACTGTATGGTACCTATTCCATGGGTCCCAACTCTTCAGGTTCAAGGGATTCTTCCTCCAGCTAAAACATGCATGTGAAACCCACAGTATGGTCCACCGTGTTATGGGGAAATGATTTAAAATGCATCTCAGTTTTCGTATCCTGGTCCTCGGGTTCACCATTCCAGATGATTTACTAACAGTCTCCCTGCTTGGAGAGTCAGTGCCTTTACCCTCCTGTTTGGCACAGCTTGCAATTTCTGTGCAAGATGAACAGGAATAGGGAGAACCAATGAGAGAGTAGCTGTAGGTGTCTGCACGGGCAAATGTAACGCTCATTTCCCACCAGGAAGAGGAATTTACCAAAGGCTCAGCATGCCCTGCCCGAAACAGATTAGGGCCTGAAGCAATCCTGCGGTTTTGTGCCCAGCTCACAAGAAAGCGAGTTGAAGAAAGGAGCTCAGGGGCACTGTAATTCACCAACCTGCAGAGTTATAAATGACAGCTATCCTCCAAAAATATATTGAAGTAAGCCTGCGAAGGGGACTTGAAAGCGGGGCAGAATTTCAGGAAAACGATTGCAGGGGGTAGACTGGAATTGCCCTGAAAGCATAGGAAAAGAGGCAGAACGTCGACAATGATGCACTTGGCCAAAAAGGGCGTATGCGTTTTTTCCTGAATATATTCAGGAAAAAACGCATACGCCCTTTTTGGCCAACCAAGCAAGCCTGTAAAGGAAATCTGCACTACAATGTAGTCTCACTGCCCCCCGGGCAAGAGGGCCATCTGAAAAAAGTGTAAAATCCAGAAAGGTAGGACAGGATATGGAGAACAGGGAGCCTTGTTATGCTGATTGGCAGGATGTAAATTGCCAGCAGCCAGCCTGGAGAAGTGTATGGTGTTTCCTGAAACACATAAGAAACAAAGCAACACAGTCTATGGCACTTCCACTTATGGTCCTATAGCTTACGGAAATTAAAATCAAAAACAGACAGCCACCCCAATATTTGGGACGGCTGTGTTCACAAGAAGCTCGTCTACAGTAACAGGTAAATATCCCAGAAAGCAAAATATGGATAAAGAAGTTGTGGCACGTACGTACAATGCAATATCACTCAGCAATGAAATCTGTGTCATCAGGCCCGTAGCGGCATAGTGAGTGGATGCAGGTACGGTGATTCTACGTGAACTACATCACACAGAAAAAGAAACATCATAAGATATCACTAATACACGGAATGTAAACTTGACTACACATGAACTGAATTACAAAACAGAACAGGGTCTCAAATTTAGAAAACCAACTAGTGCTTGCTTATGGGGAAAGGTGCGTTGGGGTGCTTCATAAAACCAGAGACTGAAATTAGCACAGATAACTTTCCATAAGCCAAATATGTAATAGACAAGACCTACTCCTTGCTCAACGAAATGGACCCAACACCACATATTCAACGCCTAGGAATATACCTGACTAGGAAGAATCTTAAAACCCATGGATATATATGTCTCTGTAAGAGAATCAAGCGTGTGTACAGCGGCATAAACGCAGCAGTGAAAATCCGATAAATCCCATTATCAAAATAAATTTCAAAAAAAAATCATAAAGACAGTGAAATAGAGAGCAATTCTTAAATAATTCACTCAGGGCATGTGATGCAACCGGGATTTAACACATCTACACCCAGAGCTGGTTGAGACATAAGGCTGGACACTTCAGGCTGATAGCATTGGTGAGTTTCGGTGAGCAAATGCAGACCCTTTGAAGTCATACTGCATGGTACCCATTCCATGGGTCCCAACTCTCCAGGTTCAAGGGATTCTTCCTCCAGCTAAAACATGCATGGGAAACCAAGAGTATCGTCCACCATGTGATTGGGAAATGATTTAAAATGCATCTCAGTTTTCGTACCCTGGTCCTCGGGTTCAGCATTCCAGATGCTTTACTAACACTCTCCCCGCTTGGAGAGTCAGTGCCTTTAACCTCCTCTTTGGCACAGCTTGCAATTTCTGTGCAAAATGAACAGGAATAGGGAGAACCAATGAGAGACTAGCTGTAGGTGTCTGCACGGGCAAATGTAATGCCCATTGCCCACCAGGAAGAGGAATTAAACAAAGGCTCAGTGTGCCCTGCTGGAAACAGATTAGGGCCTGAAGCAATCCTGCGGTTTTGTGCCCAGCTCACAAGAAAGCGAGTTGAAGAAAGGAGCTCAGGGGCACTGTAATTCACAAACCTGCAGAGTTATAAATGACAGCTTTCCTCCAAAAATATATTGAAGTAAGCCTGCGAAGGGGACTTGAAAGCGGGGCAGAATTTCAGGAAAACGATTGCAGGGGGTAGACTGGAATTGCCCTGAAAGCATAGGAAAAGAGGCAGAACATCGACAATGATGCACTTGGCCAAAAAGGGCGTATGCGTTTTTTCCTGAATATATTCAGGAAAAAACGCATACGCCCTTTTTGGCCAACCAAGCAAGCCTGTAAATGAAATCTGCACTACAATGAAGTCTCACTGCCCCCCTGGCAAAAGGGCCATCTGAAAAAAGTGTAAAATCCAGAAAGGTAGGACAGGATATGGAGAACAGGGAGCCTTGTTATGCTGATTGGCAGGATGTAAATTGCCAGCAGCCACCCTGGAGAAGTGTATGGTGTTTCCTGAAACACGAAAGAAACAAAGCAACACAGCCTATGGCACTTCCACTTATGGTCCTATAGCTTACGGAAATTAAAATCAAAAACAGACAGCCACCCCAATATTTGAGACGGCTGTGTTCACAAGAAGCTCGTCTACAGTATCAGGTAAATATCCCAGAAAGCAAAAAATGGATAAAGAACTTGTGGCACGTACGTACAATGCAATATCACTCAGCAATGAAATCTGTGTCATCAGGCCCATAGCGGCATAGTGAGTGGATGCAGGTACGGTGATTCTACGTGAACTACGTCACACAGAAAAAGAAACATCATAAGATATCACGAATACACGGAATGTAAACTTGACTACACATGAACTGAATTACAAAATAGAAAAGGGTCTCAAATTTAGAAAACCAACTAGTGCTTGCTTATGGGGAAAGGTGCCTTGGGGTGCTGCATAAAACCAGAGACTGAAATTAGCACAGATAACTTTCCATAAGCCCAATATGTAATAGACAAGACCTACTCCTTGCTCAACGAAATGGACCCAACACCACATATTCAACGCCTAGGAATATACCTGACTAGGAAGAATCTTAAAACCCATGGATATATATGTCTCCGTAAGAGAATCAAGGGTGTGTACAGCGGCCGAAAGGCAGCAGTGAAAATCCGATAAATCCCATTATCAAAATAAATTTCGAAAACAAAACACAAAGACAGTGAAATAGACAGCAATTCTTAAATAATTCACTCAGGGCATGTGATGCAACCGGGATTGACCACATCTACACCCAGAGCTGGTTGAGACATAAGGCTGGACACTTCAGGCTGATAGCATTGGTGAGTTTAGGTGAGCAAATGCACACCCTTTGAAGTCATACTGTATGGTACCTATTCCATGGGTCCCAACTCTTCAGGTTCAAGGGATTCTTCCTCCAGCTAAAACATGCATGTGAAACCCACAGTATGGTCCACCGTGTTATGGGGAAATGATTTAAAATGCATCTCAGTTTTCGTATCCTGGTCCTCGGGTTCACCATTCCAGATGATTTACTAACAGTCTCCCTGCTTGGAGAGTCAGTGCCTTTAACCTCCTGTTTGGCACAGCTTGCAATTTCTGTGCAAGATGAACAGGAATAGGGAGAACCAATGAGAGACTAGCTGTAGGTGTCTGCACGGGCAAATGTAACGCTCATTTCCCACCAGGAAGAGGAATTTACCAAAGGCTCAGCATTCCCTGCCCGAAACAGATTAGGGCCTGAAGCAATCCTGCGGTTTTGTGCCCAGTTCACAAGAAAGCGAGTTGAAGAAAGGAGCTCAGGGGCACTGTAATTCACAAACCTGCAGAGTTATAAATGACAGCTATCCTCCAAAAATATATTGAAGTAAGCCTGCGAAGGGGACTTGAAAGCGGGGCAGAATTTCAGGAAAACGATTGCAGGGGGTAGACTGGAATTGCCCTGAAAGCATAGGAAAAGAGGCAGAACGTCGACAATGATGCACTTGGCCAAAAAGGGCGTATGCGTTTTTTCCTGAATATATTCAGGAAAAAACGCATACGCCCTTTTTGGCCAACCAAGCAAGCCTGTAAAGGAAATCTGCACTACAATGAAGTCTCACTGTCCCCCGGGCAAGAGGGCCATCTGAAAAAAGTGTAATATCCAGAAAGGTAGGACAGGATATGGAGAACAGGGAGCCTTGTTATGCTGATTGGCAGGATGTAAATTGCCAGCAGCCAGCCTGGAGAAGTGTATGGTGTTTCCTGAAACACATAAGAAACAAAGCAACACAGTCTATGGCACTTCCACTTATGGTCCTATAGCTTACGGAAATTAAAATCAAAAACAGACAGCCACCCCAATATTTGGGACGGCTGTGTTCACAAGAAGCTCGTCTACAGTAACAGGTAAATATCCCAGAAAGCAAAATATGGATAAAGAAGTTGTGGCACGTACGTACAATGCAATATCACTCAGCAATGAAATCTGTGTCATCAGGCCCGTAGCGGCATAGTGAGTGGATGCAGGTACGGTGATTCTACGTGAACTACGTCACACAGAAAAAGAAACATCATAAGATATCACTAATACACGGAATGTAAACTTGACTACACATGAACTGAATTACAAAACAGAACAGGGTCTCAAATTTAGAAAACCAACTAGTGCTTGCTTATGGGGAAAGGTGCGTTGGGGTGCTTCATAAAACCAGAGACTGAAATTAGCACAGATAACTTTCCATAAGCCAAATATGTAATAGAGAAGACCTACTCCTTGCTCAACGAAATGGACCCAACACCACATATTCAACGCCTAGGAATATACCTGACTAGGAAGAATCTTAAAACCCATGGATATATATGTCTCCGTAAGAGAATCAAGCGTGTGTACAGCGGCATAAACGCAGCAGTGAAAATCCGATAAATCCCATTATCAAAATAAATTTCAAAAAAAAATCATAAAGACAGTGAAATAGAGAGCAATTCTTAAATAATTCACTCAGGGCATGTGATGGAACCGGGATTTAACACATCTACACCCAGAGCTGGTTGAGACATAAGGCTGGACACTTCAGGCTGATAGCATTGGTGAGTTTCGGTGAGCAAATGCAGACCCTTTGAAGTCATACTGCATGGTACCCATTCCATGGGTGCCAACTCTCCAGGTTCAAGGGATTCTTCCTCCAGCTAAAACATGCATGGGAAACCAAGAGTATCGTCCACCATGTGATTGGGAAATGATTTAAAATGCATCTCAGTTTTCGTATCCTGGTCCTCGGGTTCACCATTCCAGATGCTTTACTAACACTCTCCCCGCTTGGAGAGTCAGTGCCTTTAACCTCCTCTTTGGCACAGCTTGCAATTTCTGTGCAAAATGAACAGGAATAGGGAGAACCAATGAGAGACTAGCTGTAGGTGTCTGCACGGGCAAATGTAACGCTCATTTCCCACCAGGAAGAGGAATTAACCAAAGGCTCAGCGTGCCCTGCCGGAAACAGATTAGGGCCTGAAGCAATCCTGCGGTTTTGTGCCCAGCTCACAAGAAAGCGAGTTGAAGAAAGGAGCTCAGGGGCACTGTAATTCACAAACCTGCAGAGTTATAAATGACAGCTTTCCTCCAAAAATATATTGAAGTAAGCCTGCGAAGGGGACTTGAAAGCGGGGCAGAATTTCAGGAAAACGATTGCAGGGGGTAGACTGGAATTGCCCTGAAAGCATAGGAAAAGAGGCAGAACATCGACAATGATGCACTTGGCCAAAAAGGGCGTATGCGTTTTTTCCTGAATATATTCAGGAAAAAACGCATACGCCCTTTTTGGCCAACCAAGCAAGCCTGTAAATGAAATCTGCACTACAATGAAGTCTCACTGCCCCCCTGGCAAAAGGGCCATCTGAAAAAAGTGTAAAATCCAGAAAGGTAGGACAGGATATGGAGAACAGGGAGCCTTGTTATGCTGATTGGCAGGATGTAAATTGCCAGCAGCCACCCTGGAGAAGTGTATGGTGTTTCCTGAAACACGAAAGAAACAAAGCAACACAGCCTATGGCACTTCCACTTATGGTCCTATAGCTTACGGAAATTAAAATCAAAAACAGACAGCCACCCCAATATTTGAGACGGCTGTGTTCACAAGAAGCTCGTCTACAGTATCAGGTAAATATCCCAGAAAGCAAAAAATGGATAAAGAACTTGTGGCACGTACGTACAATGCAATATCACTCAGCAATGAAATCTGTGTCATCAGGCCCATAGCGGCATAGTGAGTGGATGCAGGTACGGTGATTCTACGTGAACTACGTCACACAGAAAAAGAAACATCATAAGATATCACGAATACACGGAATGTAAACTTGACTACACATGAACTGAATTACAAAATAGAAAAGGGTCTCAAATTTAGAAAACCAACTAGTGCTTGCTTATGGGGAAAGGTGCCTTGGGGTGCTGCATAAAACCAGAGACTGAAATTAGCACAGATAACTTTCCATAAGCCCAATATGTAATAGACAAGACCTACTCCTTGCTCAACGAAATGGACCCAACACCACATATTCAACGCCTAGGAATATACCTGACTAGGAAGAATCTTAAAACCCATGGATATATATGTCTCCGTAAGAGAATCAAGGGTGTGTACAGCGGCCGAAAGGCAGCAGTGAAAATCCGATAAATCCCATTATCAAAATAAATTTCGAAAACAAAACACAAAGACAGTGAAATAGAGAGCAATTCTTAAATAATTCACTCAGGGCATGTGATGCAACCGGGATTGACCACATCTACACCCAGAGCTGGTTGAGACATAAGGCTGGACACTTCAGGCTGATAGCATTGGTGAGTTTAGGTGAGCAAATGCACACCCTTTGAAGTCATACTGTATGGTACCTATTCCATGGGTCCCAACTCTTCAGGTTCAAGGGATTCTTCCTCCAGCTAAAACATGCATGTGAAACCCACAGTATGGTCCACCGTGTTATGGGGAAATGATTTAAAATGCATCTCAGTTTTCGTATCCTGGTCCTCGGGTTCACCATTCCAGATGATTTACTAACAGTCTCCCTGCTTGGAGAGTCAGTGCCTTTAACCTCCTGTTTGGCACAGCTTGCAATTTCTGTGCAAGATGAACAGGAATAGGGAGAACCAATGAGAGACTAGCTGTAGGTGTCTGCACGGGCAAATGTAACGCTCATTTCCCACCAGGAAGAGGAATTTACCAAAGGCTCAGCATGCCCTGCCCGAAACAGATTAGGGCCTGAAGCAATCCTGCGGTTTTGTGCCCAGTTCACAAGAAAGCGAGTTGAAGAAAGGAGCTCAGGGGCACTGTAATTCACAAACCTGCAGAGTTATAAATGACAGCTATCCTCCAAAAATATATTGAAGTAAGCCTGCGAAGGGGACTTGAAAGCGGGGCAGAATTTCAGGAAAACGATTGCAGGGGGTAGACTGGAATTGCCCTGAAAGCATAGGAAAAGAGGCAGAACGTCGACAATGATGCACTTGGCCAAAAAGGGCGTATGCGTTTTTTCCTGAATATATTCAGGAAAAAACGCATACGCCCTTTTTGGCCAACCAAGCAAGCCTGTAAAGGAAATCTGCACTACAATGAAGTCTCACTGCCCCCCGGGCAAGAGGGCCATCTGAAAAAAGTGTAAAATCCAGAAAGGTAGGACAGGATATGGAGAACAGGGAGCCTTGTTATGCTGATTGGCAGGATGTAAATTGCCAGCAGCCAGCCTGGAGAAGTGTATGGTGTTTCCTGAAACACATAAGAAACAAAGCAACACAGTCTATGGCACTTCCACTTATGGTCCTATAGCTTACGGAAATTAAAATCAAAAACAGACAGCCACCCCAATATTTGGGACGGCTGTGTTCACAAGAAGCTCGTCTACAGTAACAGGTAAATATCCCAGAAAGCAAAATATGGATAAAGAAGTTGTGGCACGTACGTACAATGCAATATCACTCAGCAATGAAATCTGTGTCATCAGGCCCGTAGCGGCATAGTGAGTGGATGCAGGTACGGTGATTCTACGTGAACTACGTCACACAGAAAAAGAAACATCATAAGATATCACTAATACACGGAATGTAAACTTGACTACACATGAACTGAATTACAAAACAGAACAGGGTCTCAAATTTAGAAAACCAACTAGTGCTTGCTTATGGGGAAAGGTGCGTTGGGGTGCTTCATAAAACCAGAGACTGAAATTAGCACAGATAACTTTCCATAAGCCAAATATGTAATAGACAAGACCTACTCCTTGCTCAACGAAATGGACCCAACACCACATATTCAACGCCTAGGAATATACCTGACTAGGAAGAATCTTAAAACCCATGGATATATATGTCTCCGTAAGAGAATCAAGCGTGTGTACAGCGGCATAAACGCAGCAGTGAAAATCCGATAAATCCCATTATCAAAATAAATTTCAAAAAAAAATCATAAAGACAGTGAAATAGAGAGCAATTCTTAAATAATTCACTCAGGGCATGTGATGCAACCGGGATTTAACACATCTACACCCAGAGCTGGTTGAGACATAAGGCTGGACACTTCAGGCTGATAGCATTGGTGAGTTTCGGTGAGCAAATGCAGACCCTTTGAAGTCATACTGCATGGTACCCATTCCATGGGTCCCAACTCTCCAGGTTCAAGGGATTCTTCCTCCAGCTAAAACATGCATGGGAAACCAAGAGTATCGTCCACCATGTGATTGGGAAATGATTTAAAATGCATCTCAGTTTTCGTATCCTGGTCCTCGGGTTCACCATTCCAGATGCTTTACTAACACTCTCCCCGCTTGGAGAGTCAGTGCCTTTAACCTCCTCTTTGGCACAGCTTGCAATTTCTGTGCAAAATGAACAGGAATAGGGAGAACCAATGAGAGACTAGCTGTAGGTGTCTGCACGGGCAAATGTAACGCTCATTGCCCACCAGGAAGAGGAATTAAACAAAGGCTCAGTGTGCCCTGCTGGAAACAGATTAGGGCCTGAAGCAATCCTGCGGTTTTGTGCCCAGCTCACAAGAAAGCGAGTTGAAGAAAGGAGCTCAGGGGCACTGTAATTCACAAACCTGCAGAGTTATAAATGACAGCTTTCCTCCAAAAAAATATTTAAGTAAGCCTGCGAAGGGGACTTGAAAGCGGGGCAGAATTTCAGGAAAACGATTGCAGGGGGTAGACTGGAATTGCCCTGAAAGCATAGGAAAAGAGGCAGAACGTCGACAATGATGCACTTGGCCAAAAAGGGCGTATGCGTTTTTTCCTGAATATATTCAGGAAAAAACGCATACGCCCTTTTTGGCCAACCAAGCAAGCCTGTAAATGAAATCTGCACTACAATGAAGTCTCACTGCCCCCCTGGCAAAAGGGCCATCTGAAAAAAGTGTAAAATCCAGAAAGGTAGGACAGGATATGGAGAACAGGGAGCCTTGTTATGCTGATTGGCAGGATGTAAATTGCCAGCAGCCACCCTGGAGAAGTGTATGGTGTTTCCTGAAACACGAAAGAAACAAAGCAACACAGCCTATGGCACTTCCACTTATGGTCCTATAGCTTACGGAAATTAAAATCAAAAACAGACAGCCACCCCAATATTTGAGACGGCTGTGTTCACAAGAAGCTCGTCTACAGTATCAGGTAAATATCCCAGAAAGCAAAAAATGGATAAAGAACTTGTGGCACGTACGTACAATGCAATGTCACTCAGCAATGAAATCTGTGTCATCAGGCCCATAGCGGCATAGTGAGTGGATGCAGGTACGGTGATTCTACGTGAACTACGTCACACAGAAAAAGAAACATCATAAGATATCACGAATACACGGAATGTAAACTTGACTACACATGAACTGAATTACAAAATAGAAAAGGGTCTCAAATTTAGAAAACCAAATAGTGCTTGCTTATGGGGAAAGGTGCCTTGGGGTGCTGCATAAAACCAGAGACTGAAATTAGCACAGATAACTTTCCATAAGCCCAATATGTAATAGACAAGACCTACTCCTTGCTCAACGAAATGGACCCAACACCACATATTCAACGCCTAGGAATATACCTGACTAGGAAGAATCTTAAAACCCATGGATATATATGTCTCCGTAAGAGAATCAAGGGTGTGTACAGCGGCCGAAAGGCAGCAGTGAAAATCCGATAAATCCCATTATCAAAATAAATTTCGAAAACAAAACACAAAGACAGTGAAATAGAGAGCAATTCTTAAATAATTCACTCAGGGCATGTGATGCAACCGGGATTGACCATATCTACACCCAGAGCTGGTTGAGACATAAGGCTGGACACTTCAGGCTGATAGCATTGGTGAGTTTAGGTGAGCAAATGCACACCCTTTGAAGTCATACTGTATGGTACCTATTCCATGGGTCCCAACTCTTCAGGTTCAAGGGATTCTTCCTCCAGCTAAAACATGCATGTGAAACCCACAGTATGGTCCACCGTGTTATGGGGAAATGATTTAAAATGCATCTCAGTTTTCGTATCCTGGTCCTCGGGTTCACCATTCCAGATGATTTACTAACAGTCTCCCTGCTTGGAGAGTCAGTGCCTTTAACCTCCTGTTTGGCACAGCTTGCAATTTCTGTGCAAGATGAACAGGAATAGGGAGAACCAATGAGAGACTAGCTGTAGGTGTCTGCACGGGCAAATGTAACGCTCATTTCCCACCAGGAAGAGGAATTTACCAAAGGCTCAGCATGCCATGCCCGAAACAGATTAGGGCCTGAAGCAATCCTGCGGTTTTGCGCCCAGTTCACAAGAAAGCGAGTTGAAGAAAGGAGCTCAGGGGCACTGTAATTCACAAACCTGCAGAGTTATAAATGACAGCTATCCTCCAAAAATATATTGAAGTAAGCCTGCGAAGGGGACTTGAAAGCGGGGCAGAATTTCAGGAAAACGATTGCAGGGGGTAGACTGGAATTGCCCTGAAAGCATAGGAAAAGAGGCAGAACGTCGACAATGATGCACTTGGCCAAAAAGGGCGTATGCGTTTTTTCCTGAATATATTCAGGAAAAAACGCATATGCCCTTTTTGGCCAACCAAGCAAGCCTGTAAAGGAAATCTGCACTACAATGAAGTCTCACTGCCCCCCGGGCAAGAGGGCCATCTGAAAAAAGTGTAAAATCCAGAAAGGTAGGACAGGATATGGAGAACAGGGAGCCTTGTTATGCTGATTGGCAGGATGTAAATTGCCAGCAGCCAGCCTGGAGAAGTGTATGGTGTTTCCTGAAACACATAAGAAACAAAGCAACACAGTCTATGGCACTTCCACTTATGGTCCTATAGCTTACGGAAATTAAAATCAAAAACAGACAGCCACCCCAATATTTGGGACGGCTGTGTTCACAAGAAGCTCGTCTACAGTAACAGGTAAATATCCCAGAAAGCAAAATATGGATAAAGAAGTTGTGGCACGTACGTACAATGCAATATCACTCAGCAATGAAATCTGTGTCATCAGGCCCGTAGCGGCATAGTGAGTGGATGCAGGTACGGTGATTCTACGTGAACTACGTCACACAGAAAAAGAAACATCATA